>NC_040888.2:1918155-1923155 GCF_900634795.4 Betta splendens | reverse complement strand
TGTGTGTGTGTGTGTGTGTGTGTGTGTGTGTGTGTGTGTGTGAGGCTGCAGAAAATTAATAACTAACGATTATGTAATGACTCATTAATGGGCTCCTACTGACACCAGACACACTCAGAGTTACTCCATCATGCATTCATTAGCTGGTTCTCCACAGTGACCGTAGAACCTGCTTTGGTTTCTTTCTCTTTACATATGAGTCCATTAAAGCAGATGTGACTTGAAGGAACCGCTGGAAGCACAAACAGTCAGAAACGCTAACTGCTCATTGTGTGTGTGTGAAACACACACACAATGAGCAGTTAGCACACACACACACACACACACACACACACACACACATCTGTCCACTCAGATCCAAACATGAGGCGGTCGCTGTGTGACAGTGTGTTTCTGTCACATTACACCTCACATAATAGTTTTAATGGGATGATTCCGCTAAAAAGACGTTTAGCTTCATATTTGGAATTGTTCAGTACTTTATGCCCTATTCAAATATTCATCCCACCTGTTCTAGCCTTCGTCTTCGTCACCAGCACCTCCACCATGTTACCTGTAGCGTGTGTTAATGCTGCAGTAACATGAGACCAGCATCAAGTCATTACTGCGTCTGCACGTCGTCTCCACATCTGAATCTGATCTCACTCAACAGAGGAGCAGGTGTCACGATCTGGGTTTTTGTCTCTTGTTTTATTTTGAAGGACTTTTCAGTTTCACCTTAGTTGTCAGGTCTTGGTTCCAGTTTCCTGTTTTATTTTTAGTACTTCCGTTTCGGGTCACGTTATGTTAGTTCCCGCTTCACGTCCCGGTCCTAGTTACGCACCTGTCAATAATGTAGTAATCACCGCCAATACATAAGCACCAGTATTCGCCACATCCGTTGCCAGATTGTTAGTTCATCATTCAACCAAGTAGGTTTTTTTTTTGCATTGACCCTGTTTCTGGTTTTGACCATGTCCTGCCTGCTCCCAGTTGCTTTCTCTTGACTTTGTGTATGAAACCCAGCCTGGATCTTGACTGCCTTTGCTCACTCCCTGCCTGTGCCGTCGCCATTGTCACTGTGCTGATCTGTGTACCTTGAGCCCCATTAAACCTGCATGTGGGTCCGTCATATCAATGAGGCGCTGACAGCAGGACGGTTACAGCACATTTCTCCACTCTTGATAATGTTTCATATAATACATTCTGTTGCAGCCTATTTGTGTGATGCAGACACTGTGCGACACTGGTAATACATTAGAAACAAGCAGATAGAGGCTGGAGCACCGTTCTGCTTCAATCATTGGGTCTGAGCTGCTCCACGGTGTTCAGGCCACAGACTGAGAGCAGTGGGTGGAGCCTCAGTGAAACAGGTTAAAGGTGCTTCACACCTTGGCAGGAGTCCGTCCTCAGGCCCGTTCACAAAGTGGTTCTAGATCACAGAAACAGCAGCAACACTCACTCTGACCTTATGGAGCTGAGGCTTCGGGGCCGTTGTCTGTCTGTACAACCATAAAGAGGTTTTATTGGGATTCATGAGCATCGGCTACACTTTGTGTTGAAGTGTGAGGAGTGTGCGACACATTAAATGTGGGATCTGCCGTCTCTGTGTTGTGCCATTTTCTCACTTACTGTCAAGCGTCTGTGTTTATGAGACAGCGCTCATGTCTGTGGAGGCTGTCGTGCTGCTTGTTTCAGAGCAGTAAACTTTTATTTATTACTATTAGAATCAGTGGCTGCACTCGGTGGAAAAGGCTCAATGCAAATGCACAGAAGCCTCCGATGTGAAAGCTGCTGCTTGTGACGTGATGGAAAGTCAGGAACCTGCTCCTCTGGATGTTCTTAAGCTCAACCCAGTCTAATTTAAGCACGTTTACACTTAGGAGCCATTAATTCTGTTGTGGGCTGTTCATTTTATGAGCGTGTGTCCATTTAGATGCAGTAAATGTCCAATATTACTATAATATGAATAACATGCAGCAGATGTTACATGAAGAAGTTGTGTAATGCATATTTCAAGCTTTGGGACGTTGCGTTTAAACTCACAAACAGGAGGAGATTGTCTTTTTACACGTGTGTGTTATTCACATGTGCTACAGTGAAAAAAGGGCCAGAGAGAAAATGGTGAAAAGCAGAGATGGATGGAAAAATAAAGAGGCCCAGATTCTGATAGATACGGCAGCAGGACGGCGCTGTGCCCGAAATGAGAACGAGACGACGGAGCAGAGGAATCACTCGCCCGCCTGTTAATAGGAAACGCAATCCAATCTGGTCTCCTGTCGGCGCCGCGTCCACGCCTGCGTCTGCGAGGCCACGCTCACGACCGCTGCAGCCACGAACACGTGTTCAATCACTGTCTGTCTATGCAAAACCTTCTTAGTGTGTAATCACACGCTGTACAGGCATCAGCAGCGTGATGCACAGGACACACACACATACACTCATGCACGCATGCAACAAACACACACACGCACACACACACGCATGCAACAGACACATCAGAGTCATCAGAGAGAACGATACGAGCTTCAATCAACAAGCTCCCAAAGGTTCAACGCAATGTTCTGAGCTCCGTGCTCGTCATCACATAAAGGCAACGTTCTGAAGAAGAGGCCGAGAAGAGAAATTAGAAAAATGAAATCTGGAAGAACACACGAAGCCCATGTAGAAACCAGAGCTCAACGTTTACTGACGGCCGTGAAGCAGCACTGAGGGAGCTCTGCGTCGGACTCCCAGGACGACTCAAGAGGAGTCTCAGCACCTGGAAATGAGGCTCGGCGAGTCTTCACAGACAGAACCAGACAGAGACCAGAAGTGAAGAAGGAGCCGGAGCTTTTAAAGCACATTTAGAAAGTGGAGGAAGGCGATCGATGGCTGTAACGCAGACAAGACGGACGCATGGATGAAACCTGCAGATGCATTTAAGGACATCCCGTTCACAACGCGTGTCAGGTTCCTGCTTCTCTGCTGGAGGTTGTTTGACCTTGAGGTGCAGCGTTTGCAGAGTATGTGGGAGGTGCAGCCAGTGAAGTATATTGAATTCCTACAAATCACGAGTGTCAGGCAATAAAAACCTCTGAAGATTATTCCCTCCTTAAATCCTCTCAAGCTTAAAGTGGACGTCTGCACGCTGCGATAAACAACGCGGCCGCTCGTTAATCCAGAGGTGACGTGGACTCGTCTCACTGCTAAACGCGTCTGACGCAGTTAGAGCCAGTGAACGCAGCACGGACCGCGTCCTCTGAATGCAGCGTCACAGGACGATGTGATCAAACTGCTCTCTGAACCAGTGGAGCCGTCATTGAACGCAGCAGCAGCGACGCTGCGATAGATAATGAAGTCAGGCAGATAATGGAGCGTCTTCTCCTTAACTGGCTGCAAAACAGAATGTGACAGAGTGGGTTCCTGATGAGAACAGGAGCCGGTTCCACACAGAGACAGATATTATTGTAGCTTGGAGTTAGAAGCTGGGTCCTTGATGATGAGTGGATGTGATTGAGCTCCCACAGTTAACTGATTGTTTTAAAGCAGAGTGAAAGTGATGCCTTCTGATTGTAAAGTAACCTCCACTTGAACAGAGCATTTGCTTTAGAAAATTGTTTTGTTCCTCGGAGCAAAAGCTGCATCAAACAAAACAGCCTCAGGATCCAATTTCTGCCTGGTTTCCTGCTGTGAAGGCGCCTCGGCCTGTTCCTCACAACACGCCCACACGTGCAGCACATCATCATTTCTTGCTAATGCATTTACGCTGCTCAGAGCCACGTCCTGCGACTCCGCTGCAGCTGCTGCATCCGTCGTCGTTCAGCGATAACGTAGAAGCGGTCGCTCCTCAGAACGAAGCGGATCTGAGGTCACGAACGGCAGCGACCTGCGAGAACGAACCCCGATCGATGCCGCGACCTTTGATGCTGCGTCCTGAAGGAGAGCGGCTGCTCAGCCATCAGAACGTGTGTGTGTGTGTGTGTGTGTGTGTGTGTGTGTGTGTGTGCAGAGATGACATAAAGGAAAAGCGGAGCAGAGCAGGTGATAACTGAAAGTCGGATCGAGAGCAGGAAACAAAAGGCGAGAACAGAGAAGGACGATGTTTGAGCGATATCATCTCAACTCCTCCAGATTCCACTCCAGCGCGGCCACGTTAACAGAAGCTGCCAGGAGTCGGGACGTCTACACCCGGTTTAGCGTTCGCTTCATCTGTCAAACGATGTCACACAGAATCAAACGCGGAGACGCCTCCGTCGATCGGGTCCTGTCAATAACAGGAACCAGGAGTGACAGATGAGGAGAGGTGTGGACAGGTGGACGAGGCACGAAGGGACGACAGGGGGAGTAATTAGGAGAGGCATGTGATGGGGGAGGGGGGGAGGATGGGGGGGGGGGGGGGTCTATGCATCAGTAGGAGCGGGAACGTGAGCTGACAGAATCTGATTCACAGTTAAACAGTGGATAACAGGGACGCACTGGGACGGCCCATTCAAAATGGCTGCAGAAAACAAGATGGCGGAGCGTCCAGATGTTTTAGGGCAAAGGCCGGACTCCAGGAACCAGAACCTGTTCAGGCCTGGAGGACTGGTTCAGGAATCCTGAGGCGCTCATGGAACGGGTCACGCAGCAAAGCAAGCGCGTCCTTAATCACACGTCCGTCCACTAAATGATGGAGGAATCAGAGGGAGGTTTTCACCCGCCTGGTTCTGATTGGACCACCTTCCCACTGAGGCCTCAGTGATTACACACTGCATCAGGTCTCACCCAGCGGTTCTTTGGGTTTGTCAGAGTGTGTTCTATCGCTACTGGACCGGCGCCAGACGGGCCAGAACGAAACCATCGAGCACTTTAGCACTGGTTCCACCAAACCCGCCTTTCACCTTAATTAGAACCTGGCTTCGGCCGCGTCTCTTGTTTGTGTGCTTTTAAACCATTCCTCTGAGAGCCTCAGAGACAACGAGCCACATTAACTCCATCATCCACCTCTGCTCCGCCGCATTTGGCCGCTCCTCCCTCGCTCTCCCCTCTCTCCCACCGTC
>NC_040888.2:1900655-1915655 GCF_900634795.4 Betta splendens | reverse complement strand
CTGCACACCACATCATCACCACTAACATATAGGCCTAATGCTATTTTATCAGAGCCGCCACATCCACACATAAAGTGTCAGTGGTTCATCTAATGCTGCTCAGGGAGGAGGTTGAACTGAGAGGGGAGTGGAGCGACGTACACACAGCACAAACACAGAGTGCTGCTTTGCCACTGAAATAATAAAGTATATTTTAGAAAAAGTCAATAGAGGAAACCAGGAAGTGAGTCTGTAGTAGGCGGAGCCGGGGGCGTGGTCAGGGGAGGAGCTGAGAACCTTAAACATGACAGTCCTTTAGGACATTCAAGGCTCAACATCAGCTGAAAAGCTTCATTACAGCAAATGATGGGATCAGTAGAGAGATCAAGCAGCATCCACATCCTGGGATGTGTTGTCCAGCAGAGGGTGAGAGACATGAAATACTGGTTTGATTGACCACATCTCTATTTGTACTTCATTAATGAGGACGTTTGATCTGATCACTAGGACCTTTAGGATTTACAGTGAGGGAATGTTTTGGTCTGCAGTAGACTTAGCCTTAATTAAAGGTACTTCACTTTTTAACCAAGTGAACTGATCTGGAAGCTTGTGGACTTGTGAAGAAGCAGCATATCTATATATACCATGACTGCTCCCTGAAGATGGAGGCTTTAAGTGCTTTTGACAAAGTGGGTCACATCATCATCTTATTTAATTTTCCTTTCCCCAAAAAAATGTCCAAGCTCTAAAATAAGAAACGTCTGAATCCATTTGTGCCTGCACCGCTTCGTTAATGATCTCATTTAAGAGGTCACAGGTTTCCTAATTGGACACGGGCAGAATCCCGTGGCACCGAGACGCAGTCTAAAGTTAGAAAGGTCAAGTTCAGCCCAGGTTGTGGAGTTCAGGCCTTGTGTTTGGTGTGTGTGTGTGGGGGGGGGGCATGTGACAGATGAGACCCCCCCACTCACTGAGAGTCCAGCTGAGCTGTTTGTCCAGATGCTCTGCAGCTCCACCGTCCGCTTCACCTGCTGCACAAACACTGGCAACGCAGCGAGCGATGCTCCGTTTACGCTCCCTAATTCCTAATTAACAGGTGGTTCTACAGCAGCAAGCGCACACAAACGCACACAAACGCACACAAACGCACACAAACACACGCACAAACACACACGCACACACACACACAGACACACACACACACATCTGTCCTTGACCTCTTGTCTGCGGTGGATGATCTGATCTGGGACCTGTTGATGCGCGTCTCCTCCAGTTTGTGACACAGATCAGCGTCGTGTGCAGCAGATCACAGATCACGCGCGCGTGTTGAGCGCTTCATTCTTCCTGAGACGTGGTGCATTATTAAACCTGTGTTTTAATTTATTCCCCTTAATGAGCGTCTTAATTGTGCTTTTCGTGACAAAAATCTGCACAAATGCAGATTCTGTCCGAAGCGTTTAATTATCCAGAAGTTCTTAAAGGGAAAAGGAAGTGCAGCAGACGAGGTCATCGTGTGCTTCACAGGTGGAAACGAGGAGAATACGATTAACGGCAGCGGCTGAAAGGGAAATGGAAGAAGAGGGAAATGTGATGGAGACGATAATAAAAATGAGCCACATAAACAGAAAAGGCCGTTTCCTCGTCCTCGTCTTCCCGTGAAACCAGGAGCCGATGGGACAGCGTCAGGGAGAGCAAGAACCGAGTCAGCACCGCGTCCCGCTCCACGGCGCCACAGACCCGCAGCCTCATCCACTCATCTGGACTCAGCCTCATCCACTCATCTGGACTCAGCTCCATCCACACAGAGTCTGTGGTTTAAACGAGCTTCATCCACTCATCTGGACTCATCTTCATCCACACAGAGTCTGTGGTTTAAACAAGCTTCATCCACTCATCTGGACTCAGCTTCATCCACTCATCTGGACTCAGCTTCATCCACTCATCTGGACTCATCTTCATCCACACAGAGTCTGTGGTTTAAACGAGCTTCATCCACTCATCTGGACTCAGCTTCATCCACTCATCTGGACTCAGCCTCATCCACACAGAGTCTGTGGTTTAATCGAGTTTCATCCACTCATCTCCACTCCTCACCTATTAATGAAGCGCTCCGAGCACATGAAAACTGGACTCTGTGGCGGTGGAGGCGGGGCTACGGGGGCCCTGACCAATCAGGAAGCCAGGATTAGACTCAACACAATCCACCTTCACTCAACAACCACAGCAGCACAGACTCAGCTCCTGCCCCCTCCCACTGCTCCTCATGCCTCCACCGCCCCCACCCGACACCTGTCCCCCCCCCCCCCCCCCCCCCCCCCCACCCTCTCTTCATATCACACCTGGGTATTTCACAGTCCGCAGAGCTCCACGCTCATTAAAGCGCTGAATTCCCATGAAATTGGGAGGAGATGTGTCACAGCGCAGCCTGACTTCAGATCTAATGGCAAAGTGGTGATAAGATTGATGGGGACGTGTGATGTGTGCATTTAACAGCGTGGGGGCTTAAACAGTCCAGGCTGTTTGTGTTTGTGGCCAAACACAGATTTACTACAACTACTGATGTTCGTCCACTTTTGTCTCAACAGAGGACGGCATTGTGTCTCCGACGTGTCCTGCTTCACACAGTAAGAAGCCTTTCCATTCTGTTTTCTGTTCTCCTCCATGACCGCCTCGCTGCTGTTTGAACAGCTGCTCACCGGCCGTCTGAGGGTCGGCGGCGGCGACGGCGGCCGTCCGGAACCGAATGACGCAACAGAGGAGAAAGAGTTAAAGAGCAGAAGCCGAGTTGGTCTCCGGCGCCGCTCGTCTCTGTCACAGATAACGCTAACACACCCTGCAGCTTCATTCAAGCCTCTGCATCGTCTGCAGACACACACACACACACACACACACACACAGTGAAGCTGAGGGAACCAATCACCGTCCCCTGTTTCCAGGACCGCTTTGTGAATGGAATTTCTACGGGAGAGGAGGCAGACGGCACTGCTGCGTTTAAGCGAGGAACATCACCTTCATCATCATCATCATCATGTTCTCGTTTTCTTTCTCTTCATCCTGCAGTTTTCCTTCCACTGCTCTCCTGCGTGCGCTTCATTTACATTTTAAGTTTGATTCACGTTTTCTTAAACTCTCTTTATTCTACTGTGATGCAGCAGTTACTCATGCCCTGACACCAGCACTGCCATCATCATCACCATCATCATCATCATTATTTTCATCCCTGGTTAACTGCAGGACGTGTGGATTTTCATTTTCTTTTTTTCTGCAGTCCCGTCTCGTCTGGCCACTAAAGCAGCAGCTGATGCAGATGAGGCAAATGACCATCAACACATGCACGCACACACTCACCTCAAGAGTCTGCGTCCCAAGTGCTTCTGGATCCTCAGTGACTGAGTGATTGAAGGGAGAGCAGTGAGTCCGAGCGCCTCTGGCAGCTGAGCAGAAGTAGAGAGCGGACGGAGGGAGAGAGATTAGAGGCAAGAGAGAAAGGGGACAGGAACGGAAAAGAAAAAGACAAAGTGCACGAGAGCAGGGAGGCTGCGCGATCCGAACGAGTAGAATGAGGGAGCTCCGGCTGGAGGTGAGATGAAGGGGAGCAGGAGAGAGGGAGCGAGAGATAAAGGCAGAGGGAGGGAGAGAGCGAGGGTGCGCTGGATTGGGATAGGAGGGGACTGTGTGATGTGTGAGAGGAGGGGGGGGGGTGGGGGGGGGGGGGGGGGGGGGGGGGGGGGATTGCAGGGAAGAAAGGGAGAGGAAAGTTGGAGCGGTGGAGGAGGAAGCGAGGGAGAGACAGGCCGGTGGTGATGAGAGGGGGGGGGCAATGAGGCACATTAGAGGTGACAGGTAAAAGCGGCGAAGAGGTAAAGATGGAGGAAGTCAGTTTGCTGCGTTACCTTTTCACCGTCCCCCAAAACAAAAGCAGTTCATGTCCGGACGCCGGAGACGACGGATCCCAGAGAAAAGCGTCCGTCCCTCCATCGAACCAGCACCGCGTCTGCGCTGCTGTTCAGTCTGCAGCAATAAGTCATCTGAGGATGAGACAAGATGGTGTGAAGACATGAAGCTGAAGGACCGATGATTGGAGCTTCAGGCCACGTCTGTGGCTGCACTTTGACTGGGACCTGGTCTGGAGCTTCCTGCGCCTTGTCTCTGGATGCGTTTACTGGAAAACACGTCCTGGAGCTGACGCTGCTCAGAGATGCCTTCACCTCATGCAGCAGATGAGGATGAGGATGAGGGTGAGGGTGAGGGTGAGGATGAGGATGAGGATGAAAGTGAGGATGAGGATGAGAGTGAGGGTGAGGATGAGGATGAGGATGAGGATGAGAGTGAGGGTGAGGATGAGGATGAGGATGAGGGTGAGGGTCAGGGTCAGGGTCAGGGTCAGGGTGAGGGTCAGGGTGAGGGTCAGGGTGAGGGTGAGGATGAGGGTGGAGGATGGGGATGAGGGTGAGGGTGAGGATGAGGGTGAGGGTGAGGGTGAGGGTGAGGATGAGGATGAGGATGAAAGTGAGGATGAGGATGAGAGTGAGGGTGAGGATGAGGATGAGGATGAGGGTGAGGGTGAGGGTGAGGGTCAGGGTCAGGGTCAGGGTGAGGGTGAGGGTGAGGATGAGGGTGGAGGATGGGGATGAGGGTGAGGATGAGGGTGAGGGTGAGGATGAGAATGAGAATGAGAATGAGAATGAGGATGAGGATGAGGATGAGGATGAGGGTGAGGATGAGGATGAGGATGAAAGTGAGGATGAGGGTGAGGGTGAGGATGAAAGTGAGGGTGAGGGTGAGGGTGAGGGTGAGGATGAGGGTGAGGATGAAGATGAGGGTGAGGGTGAGGATGAAAGTGAGGATGAGGGTGAGGATGAGGGTGAGGGTGAGGGTGGGGATGAGGATAAGGATGAGGGTGAGGATAAGGGTGAGGATGAGGATAAGGGTGAGGGTGAGGGTGAGGATGAGGGTGAGGATGAGGGTGAGGATGAAGATGAGGGTGAGGATGAAAGTGAGGATGAGGGTGAGGATGAGGGTGAGGGTGAGGGTGAGGGTCAGGGTGAGGATGAGGATGAGGATGAGGATGAGGGTGAGGGTGAGGGTGGGGATGAGGATAAGGATGAGGGTGAGGATAAGGGTGAGGATGAGGATAAGGGTGAGGGTGAGGATAAGGGTGAGGATGAGGATAAGGGTGAGGGTGAGGATGAGGGTGAGGATGAGCGAGGGGCGCGTCAGGAGGAGACGCTGCTGTTGCTGCTGCATCGTGGGACTCGCAGCCTCCGCAGCGTCTGTGCAGTTCAGGCTCCAGCTGCAGTTTTAACAGCACAGCGCCTCCAGCTGATGCGTCCAGACCAGAGCGTGGCTGCTCTCAGACCAGCGCCGGCCGCGGGCGTCGCAGTCTCACGTCTCTGTCTGTGACAGGAGACGATGAGACGTTTGTCCTCCAGCTCTTTGGCTTCTGTCCTGATTAAACTACTTTATAATTACTGGAATGCATTCTGAGTGGACGCGTGTCTCCCTGAATAAAGAGCCTGTTAACTGACTCTGCACCCCCACCACACACACACACACACACACACACACACACACACACACACACACACACACACACACACACACACACACACACACACACACACCTCTCAATCACACTCACTATTGATCTCATTAAGTCTCATTATATTCATTAGCCTTTGAGAGCATTTGATTCTACAGCAGCACCGTAAGGGCTGCGCGGTGGCAAACGCAGCAGCAGCAGCTTCGGCAACAGGACCAGCACCGGACCGGTCCGATTGTCTGGACATGACGCGTTTGAGCCATAGGCACTGACTCCATGTCCTTCGAGTGAAGGTCCTGAGCTGCACAATGGAGACGTGTCGTCCTGGTTCTGCACCGGTGGCTCAGCAACAACCAACATGAGTCTGATCAATGGTCCCGTCCAGAGAAAACCAACACACACAACAACAGCAGACCGAAAACCCGGGTTCAAAGTGATGCATGAAACAAACTAAATGGATTCTTCTTACATTTAAAAGCTCACGATGACATATGGAAAACAATGGGTTTAAACACTGTAACGACTGCGTACAGGATGTCGCAGCTATTAGTCGTGAAAAGGAAATCCAGTTTCCTGTGGGCTCCGTTCAGTCACGCACACTAAACCCAGTTATTGTGTCCGCTGCTTCGCTTCCACCACCAGCTCTCAGTATTTAATGCTTGAGCAGAAACGTCTGCGTCCAGTTTGTGACGCGTCCGTGGAAGGCGCCGTGCGACTCAGACTGGGACGTGGCGCCACTCAGACAGAAAGTGGCTGCGTGTTGATCCCCGCTCGGTCCAGACCTCACCAGCGCTGCTCACTATGAATACATGCTGATTCAGATCTCACAGCTCACGCTGCTTCTAGGAACGCGCTGCTCGGCCTCGTTCGGGCCCGCAGCCGCGCGGGCGGCGCCGGCGAACAGCAGGGGGCGGCGTTGAGCCTGAGCGGCGCCCAGAGCCCGGACCCGCGGCGCCGTGAGCAGCTCGCCAGGCGACGGAGCCGTGACCCGCGTGCTGCACGCGCTGCTCCTCTGAGAAGCTGCTTCACACGCCAGCGGCCACTTCGGCGCCGCATTCGATGGTTTGCAGCTCTGCCAATCAGACGGCAGCGGGTTTGAGCAGCTTCGGCGCAGACAAACCTCAAACAAGTGATGTGTAGAGATCAGCGAGTTGATTGTGAAGTTCCTCATTGATTCTGAGAAGCCGAGGGACTTTTGTTTGTCTTCTCTAATTCTCTAGAGAAACAAACTATTCTGGTCTCCTCCGCGTGACCCACATGTGAAGCTCTGCTTTCACTACATGCGTGGCTTCGGGTCGTACGGCCCGGTCCGTGAGGCGTTCAGGGGCAGCACCGTGGCTCCCGCTGTGTTTCCACTCTGCTTCAGACCAGCCACTGCTCATCTTCAGGTCCAAACTGCTGTAAACAGCCAGGGTTCGGGTCAAGACGCAGTGGAGCTGCAGCTACATGTGAAATGAGGAACTGGCCACAACGCATCTTCCTTAAACATCAGCCTTGCTCACACAAGGCGTCAAACATGTCATCGAACAGGAAGTGAGATGGGTCAGCTGAGAAACAGACTGATCGGAGTTGCAAATAAGTCAGTGACTTATCTGTGAACCTTAAAGGATGAAGCTAATGTTTGTTTCTCTGTCTGCGTGGCCTTAAAATGTCCTTTCCCCTTTTCTCTCTTTGTCACATTGATTTTGTGGGGTTTTTCTGACTCCTCCGTGGAGCTGGGCCATCGGGCCGTGACGTGGTGCACGGGCTAAAACAAGCAAACCGCTGGAGCCGCCACGCGACGTGATGGTGAATCCACCCTGAAACCGATAAAGGCCCCGCGGCCTTCGCAGCGACGCGGCCGCTTTGGTCGTGAAGGTGAAGGAGGTGATGAGCGTAAATCAGTCGCTGTGGGACTTTCATGGCTGCAGTCGGACTAACGACACGCGACACAATATGAGCTGCGGTCTAGAGTATCAGTATCTGAACGAGAGAGCGGCGCAAAACAAGTGAAGTGTGTGAAGTGAAGGTTCAACACACCAAACATAGAGCTGCAGAGGCAGGGTTTATATGTCAAGGTTAAATATGTAAAGCAGAACACAAGTAGCTTCACATTTAACCAATAAATTGAGCAGAAAGAATTTAGACCAAAGCTGCAGCATCAAAAATCATTTATCCTTATTTTATAAATATCTAATCTAGTATAATCTGATCTAATATAATCTAATCTGACTTTATGTAATCTGATCTGATCTGATCTGATCTGATCTGATCTAAGAGTGTGGCTAAATGATCATGAAACACAGTCATTGTCTAAATTGTTGATATTAATTGTGTGTCTTTCATCAGATAATTCTGTGTTTACACAGTTTGCAGCTTTCAGACTCTTGACATAATCTGCATCAGTTCACCTCAAGCTTCCTGAGGCTCATCTTGGTGCGATACCGTCGAGCAGCAGAGACCTGGGGAGTCGTCCCAGTCGTCCCAGTCGTCCCAGTCGTCCCAGTCGTCCCAGTCGTCCCAGTCGTCCCAGCACAGTGTCGTGAGACAGATTTGGATCCGGTGGATTTGTTATTTTCTGGGTTTCTAATTGAATCCAGAGCTGCTGATGCTTCAGATGCTCGGCCTGAAGCAGGAAACACTGAATTCATCTTTAATGAGAGCAACTGTTGTTCTAATGAATATTAATGATTAGGCTGTAATTAACAAACACGTCTTTTCTACATCAACAGCATCTAAATGAACTGTACACTCAGCTTGTCACAGTCAAAGCGCCGCCCCCGGCGTCAAGCGCTGACATTTTCATGCTTTCACGTGGAATGACTGGGCTCGTGTAGGTGTTTAAAGTCATTTGTCGGAAAGTGTCAGATGAGAGGGTTCGAGCGAGCGCCGCCGCGCGCTGTGACGTCGGTGGATGAACTCCGTGAATGAGCGTATCTGGCTCTGAGATCTGCGCCGGAGTTTCGGCTGCTCAGTGGGATCTTTTATCTCAGCGTGTGGTTGCTTGGCTGCTGATATCTGGGCTTATCTGTAGCTGTGGCCGCTTCGCTAGGAAATATCACAAAACCATGAATCCTCCGAAACCACAGGTCTGTGACCTCAGGGGATCCAGAGGATAAACAAGGCTGGGACGCTAGTTACTGCTTTTCATCACCTCTGGCACAAACTAGACCCAGAGCGTTGAAGTCAAAAGTCAAAGTGAAACTGCCATTGAGCGACAGTGTGGACAGAAAGAGGAAACGCAGCGCGTCGCAGAGGAAACTCCCACAGTTCTCGACATTGTTCATGAGGAGCTGGATCACAAGAAGGGTGCGTCTGTGGCAGGAAGGCAGGAGGACCGAGGCCGAGGGTCCACGGGAGGCAGGTGAGAAGGACAGACCTGTGGGTCCAGCTGTGGGTCCAGCTGTGGGTCCAGCTGTGGGTCTAGCTTTGGGGTCACCTGTGGGTCCAGCTGTGGGTCCAGCTGTGGGTCTAGCTGTGGGTCCAGCTGTGGGTCCAGCTGTGGGTCTAGCTGTGGGTCCAGCTGTGTTTCCAGCTGCGGGGTCACCTGTGGGTCTAGCTGTGGGTCCAGCTGTGGGTCCAGCTGTGGGGTCACCTGTGGGTCCAGCTGTGTTTCCAGCTGTGGGGTCACCTGTGGGTCCAGCTGTGTTTCCAGCTGTGTTTCCAGCTGTGTTTCCAGCTGTGGGGTCACCTGTGGGTCCAGCTGTGGGTCCAGCTGTGTTTCCAGCTGTGGGTCCAGCTGTGGGGTCACCTGTGGGTCCAGCTGTGGGTCCAGCTGTGGGTCTAGCTTTGGGGTCACCTGTGGGTCCAGCTGTGTTTCCAGTTGTGAGTCCAGCTGTGGGTCCAGCTGTGGGGTCACCTGTGGGTCCAGCTGTGGGTCCAGCTGTGTTTCCAGCTGTGTTTCCAGCTGTGTTTCCAGTTGTGAGTCCAGCTGTGGGTCCAGCTGTGGAGTCACCTGTGGGTCCAGCTGTGGGTCCAGCTGTGTTTCCAGCTGTGTTTCCAGCTGTGTTTCCAGTTGTGAGTCCAGCTGTGGGTCCAGCTGTGGGTCCAGCTGTGGGGTCTCCGCTCCTCCGTGGGCTCCTTGTCTTCAGACTGGACCTCTGTGTCCCTACATAAAGTCAGTGGGTTGCACTGACGTCACGTAGCTTCAGCGCTGCTAACCTCTAAATGACAGGACGGTCTTTCACAAGATACAAAACAATGAATTACAGTGAATTTTCAAAACCGGGCAAGACTTTTGTAAGTTGCAATGTTTACAACACTCACCCATTCACAGTGAATGTGGCAACGCTGCTGCCGATCAGCGCTTCATTGCATTTTCCCGTCTTGATGTCACACCTGACGCCACAGACAATAACAGCTTCACAAGGTGATTTGGTTTCAGAATCAGTGTTGGAATCCCACATGCTCCTCCTGGGATTCCCCCCGGCCCCGCGGCCCCCGAAACCCCCGCGTCTCCTCTCACATCCACTATTCATTTCTCTTCCCTTTCTCTCATAAATTACATTAACTGGACGCTTTTGTGTTGCATATTTTTTACTTTAGTGAAGCAAAGTTTATTGTAAGAAACGTGAAAATACGTTTAAATCCTTAATAATTTAAAAAACAAAAGTTTATAAATGCAGATACATATTTTTAATATTTACAATACAGATTTAATTTATAACTCTACAGAAAATGAACAAATGACTTCAGAATTGTAAAAATCTTCATAATAAATTATTGGATTATTATCCAGAGAGCATTTATTATGAACTTTGTCACAATTGATTTACTAAAACACTTGTAAAAGCTTTAGTGGCAGATATTAAAAGGTTAAGATTTGGCATTTAAATAAAACAACTTAGTCTATATAGAATATAACCATATATGAAATCAAAGGCTGGCGACGTTCAGCTTCTACAGGTTTCTCTGGGTGCAGCTGAACCTGATCTGCTCTGTTTCAGGCGTCCACTCCATTTTACAGCGCGTGAGCGTGGTCTCATGCTCAGGCAGCGCTGTGGAGCCTCTGATCCGTGTCACTGGCTGCGTTTGTGCGTTGAGGTGTGTTTATCGGGGTCTATCACATGTGAGCGAGGGAGATAAAAGGCAGGCGGATGTGTGGTGACATCCCACAACAGGCTGACACTCAAAGCGGAAGTGAGCACTGCTGATGGGGCCGTGACTCATTTCTTCATTATTTCTAGTAAATGACCCCTCTCTCTCTCTCTCTCTCTCTCCCTCTCTCTCTCTCCCTCCCTCCCTCTCTCTCTCCCCCCCCTCTCTACCTCCCTTCCTCTCTCATCCTTCAGACCACACGCGCGTCGGGGATGTGAACACATCAGCTCAGCTCAGCGTCGCAGGAACCATGCTCCTCTTGTGGGTCGTGCTGTGCTCGGCGCTCCCTCACCTGACTCACTCTCGCTGTGTCGTCAATGAGAGCAGCAGCTGGAACGGTAGGTCTCTGCAGGATCGCAGTGGTCTCACTTTAAATGTTGGAATGTAAAGTACGTTTACTTTAGTTCTGTAGAAAAGGTTCCGCTGCTTTTTTACTTTTAACTTTGCAGATGAAGCCTGTTGAATTTAGGAATTTAAGTCTCTCTGATGGAGTTTTTAAGTATTATTATTTTAAAATGTTGTTTTTAAAATTATATTGCGGTGTCACAATACTAAAATTATAAATAAAAATATAATAAATATAAATAAATTATATTAAACATTATACAAATCTTATAAGAAAAACTATTTGAGCTTAGCTATCAATATTAATATAATAACCTTTTAATAATGCATACATGCATGTGACGCTGCGAAGCAGTGCAGGTACAACACATTTTGCACCTGATGCTTCTCTGCTCTGAAAAGCTTTCCTATATACGTTGCATGTGTGCTGCATTTTTAATTTCTTATTTTATTTTGTATGCAAATAATTGATGTATATAACTCAAATTAATATGTAAATAATGGATGTTAATGATATGTTAATGGTATGAGGGTATGAAAAGACGGAGTCAGACCGGATGCAATACAATGTTTGTCTTGTGCAAAACTGGTGAATAAAACTGAAAATGAAAAATGGTTCTGGTTCTGGTTCTGACGGTACAACCTGGAACTAACAACCACTCCCTCTCCTGCCCAGCATCTCCGCTGCTGGACCTCCAGTGTGAGAATGACTACGAGACCTCGGTGAACTGCAGCTGGACGGCAGACGGGAACGCGGCGCTGCAGCTGTGGCTGCAGAGAGGAGAACTGAGGTAGAGGCTGCGGACGGGGCCGAGCGAGGCCTGGAGCCCTGGAGCCCAGGAGCCCTGGAGCCCAGGAGCCCTGGAGCCCAGGAGCCCTGGAGCCCAGGAGCCCTGGGCTCATTCTACTGTCCTTACAGGCAGCCGTGTGAGCCGTACCAGCCGGCAGCAGCACGCGGGAGGCTCCACTGCAGAGTAGAAACCAGGACATGGGCCATAGGCATCACACACACCTTCTTCTTCCTCAAACGTGAGGCCAACTGCTCCTCGGCTGCTCCCAGACCTGTGCACCTTCTTCAGCAACGTGAGTTCACACTGGTACAGGACATTAAAGCCACGCACACAATGCAAGATGCCCTGAGCAAACACCTGGTTGTGTGTGTGTGTGTGTGTGTGTGTGTGTGTGTGTGTGTGTGTGTGTGTGTGTGTGTGTGTGTGTGTGCGTGCGTGCGTGCGTCCGTGCGTGTGTTTCTGTGTGTGTGTGTGTGTGCGCGTGTGTGTGTTTCTGTGTGTCCATGCGTGCGTGCGTGTGTTTGTTTCTGTGTGTGCGTGCATGTGTGTGTTTCTGTGTGTGTGCGCGTGTGTGTGTTTCTGTGTGTCCATGCGTGCGTGCGTGTGTGTGTTTCTGTGTGTCCATGCGTGCGTGCGCGTGTGTTTGTTTCTGTGTGTGTGTGTGTGTGTGTGTGTCCGTGCGTGCGTGTGTGTCGGTGCATGTGTGTGTCCGTGCAGTGAGAGCTCGCCCACCCGTGGACCTGTCCTCACACGGTACCGGTGATGGAGGCAGGCGGATCAGCTGGTCCTGTCCGTACCCTCCCTCCTCCTCGCTGAGCTCCGGCCTCCGGTACCAGCTCAGCTACAGACCGGCAGACGACGACTGGACCGTAAGCAGCGACGCACGTCATTCAGAAATCAAGAAGTGGCTTCAATTGTTTCACTTCAGCTGCAAAAAGCTGAAATAGGATATTATTTTGCAGAAACAGCGTTTATGCAACAGATTCCTAGAGTCTGACTGAGGAAGCGCACCTGACGCGTACAGTGCTGCCGCGCTGCAGCCTGTGCTTCCTCTGACAGGAAGACGGGGGCGGTTCTGCACCCGCGGCTCCCACCTTCATTCAAAGCTGTACACGCACAGTCATCCTGATCCTGAACCGTAAAATCAAATCTGTGTCGATACGAGCGAGAAAACCAGACGACATCCTCAAATCTGTGTCAGCGTCGCTGCTGTGCAAAGCTCTGGGTCCGGTTCCCGTCAGATCTCCTGCTGGATCGGCGCCAGCTCATCGTGACGTCATTTCCAGTTGTGCAATTCACACATTTTACCAACGCTTAGTTGACTCTGCAACGTTTTCACAGAGTGTAGAATCGTTTACTGTCAGGAATTTCCTCCTGTGTCTGAGTCACAGGCGCTCACGATTCCAGTGTTTGTGCGTTTTTACCTGCAGACGGAGAACGTGTCAGGCACCAGCCTCACTCTCGACAGGCAGCGGCTGCTTCCAGGCCACGCGTACGAGGCCAGGGTGAGGAGCCGGGCCCGTTTGGGCCAGTGGAGCCGCTGGAGTCCTGTGGTGACCTGGCGAACTCCACACGGTACGTTAAGCGCCTAGTGGTTCCCCTGATGTGTGTGAATGAATCAGCTCAGTCATTTCCAGTCAACATCTGGCTCATTTCTTCTTCTCTGCCTGTTGTCTCTCTCTCAGATGCTGGACAGCCTCCTCTTCTCCACTGTGAGCTGGATGGAGACACGGAGGTGACGTGCAGCTGGGACATGAGTGGAGACCTGGCCCGGATCATGTTCTACGAGCTGACCTGGCGGCAGGACCGGTCTGCATCGTAAGTCCGGCGCCGCTGACAGAACCCACCGGCTGCTCCGGCTCCGGCCTCACCCGTTCAATCCCTGCTTCCAGGCCCGAGCGGCGCTGCGTGAACCCGACGGTCCGTTCCGACCCCAGGGGGGCGGTGCTGAGGTTCAGCTGCTCACTGACCGCTGCGGATCCTGCACATCTGCTGCTGGAGCTCCAACCAAGGCACAGCGCCAAGACCTTCAATCCCACGAGACACAGTGAGTAGAGGCACACGCAGGGGGAGAAACCTGCAGGAACAGTGCAGAGCAACGCTAGTGTCGCCACCTAGTGGTGGAATGGAACGGCTGCAGCTAAGACGCACTAAAATGATCAAACTGCTCTTTTGACCCACAGTTGTCGCCAAACCACCACAGAAGGT
Organism: Betta splendens; assembly: GCF_900634795.4. Classification (NCBI taxonomy): domain Eukaryota; kingdom Metazoa; phylum Chordata; class Actinopteri; order Anabantiformes; family Osphronemidae; genus Betta; species Betta splendens. The sequence goes on along the minus strand of NC_040888.2, from coordinate 1,901,714 downwards.
GAAGCTGAAGGAGGAAGACTCCAACTGGGTTGTGGAATGGACCAAACCGCATACGCCCTTAGACCTGGATTACGAGGTCTGCTTCTACAGAACTCACCATCAGGTAAGAACCCGCTCAGAGTGCCTGTTTGTTCCACGTGTGTCCGGCTCACGGAGTCCGGTTGTTCCGTCAGGAGCCGCGCACGTGTAGGAGCACGTCAGTGCTTCGCCTGGTGATCCCAGCAGAGCAACTGGTTCCGTCCCAGGACTACGAGCTGCTGGTCAGGTCGCTGCTTGTCCCTGGAGAAGGTACCAAATACGAGGGGCGCCCGTCCGAATGGGTCGGTCCTGAGAAGTGGACCTCGCATCCAGGTACTGAGCAGCGCAGGGTCCGACGTCTGAGTGGATCCGTGCGGTGTCACTCATTCCCTCCTCTTCCCATCAGCCCCCTGGTCCGTCACATATGTCATCTACGTCCTCATCAGCCTGTTCGTGGCTGCGATCTTCCTCGTCTTCTACTGCGTCTTCCACCGCGTCCTCCCAGCTTGTCAGAGGTATTTCCGCGCTTTCATCTCGCCTCATCGACGGTGGCGGCAGCCGGCAGCCGTCATGACTTATATATGTTGCACCAACAGGAGGGTGGTGCTGTGGGTGGACTCGGTCCCGTCTCCTGGGAAAAGCAAGATTCTGTCTGAGATCCAGGTGAGGCCCGGCTGTGGGTTCTGCCAGAGCCGTCTGACTGTCCGTGTGACTCACTGTGTCTGTGCTTCAGTCCTCCACCAGTCGGACCCACGTGCAGAGCGAGGACACCTCCATGTGCAAAGTGCTGCACTTCGATGCTGACTGGTAAAGTCTTCGGCACCCGATGGTTCTGCTCAGTTCTGAGCGTCTCTGGACCAAACTGACTCTTCTCTCCGTCCAGTTCCTCACATGTGTCCCTGTGGCCACTGAAGACGGCAGACGTTCTGGAGCCGGACGAGGGCGTCTGGAACTGCAACAACCTGTGCACCCCGGAGGAGGTCCCCGGCTCCGACACGTCGTCCATGAGCTTCAGCGGACCGTACATCTTCTGTCAGGTCA
>NC_040888.2:1890655-1895655 GCF_900634795.4 Betta splendens | reverse complement strand
CTGCAGCAGGAGACAGAGTGAGCGGTGCCGCGGGCGGGTGGGCGGACCGGGCCGGGCCGGGCCGGCTGCGGGTGCTGGTACCTGCAGGTGGCGGGTGTGCGTGGCCACGGGGACGCACTGCAGGCTCTTGGTGTTGCAGCAGCCGGAGCAGCGCTGCACCTCCACGCAGGGCGGCCACAGCATGAAGTAGGCGTTGCTGCGGTCCAGCATGGCCCGGGTGACCTCCACCACCTCGGTGCGGACCTTACACAGGGCCTGCTGCGCCGGCTGGGCGTCTGAGGGCGGGAGGCAGCATTAACACGTGGAGCCGCTTTGAGGCGTCCAACACTCACGTTGCATTCAGAGACACTCACTGAGGCTCCTCGGCAGCCGGTGACCTCCACTGGCTGCAGAATTCACATCCTCCTCATCTGCAACGCACACAAGTAAGACCTTTAACACTTCTGCTCAGTGTGTGTGTGTGTGTGTGTGTGTGTGTGTGTGTGTGTGTGTATGTGTGTGTGTGTGTGTGTGTGTGTGTGTGTGTGTGTGTGTGTGTGTGTGCTTGTTTATCAGATTTATTACTGCTGATGTTTACTACTCACAATTAGGGTAGAAAAGCAACTGACCTCTAACTGTTGGGTTCGCACTGGCTGCACACACACACACACACACACACACACACACACACACACACACACACACACACACACACACTCATGTGACGTGATATAAAGCTGAGGTCTTTACCTACGGAATCAGAGAGCAGCAGCAGCTGCAGGTCCTGGACGGAGGAGATGGGGCTGTTTCTAACCAGCTCCACCAGGGCTGCAGGCAGAGGGTCCCCCTGGAACACAGCGTTACCCAGAGTTAGACTTCACACAGGGTCCCTGAACGCACCATGGTTAGCTGCACACATGGTTAACAAACGGTGAACAAAACGGTCTCTGTTCAATCAAAAGTGGGGATTAGAAACCTGACCCAGCTTCACATTGTGTCACACGGACAGATCTTTACCTGAGCTCCGGCTCGTTACTGCTTTTATTATTTAATAATAACGGTTCTATATGATGCACGTGTAAAAAGATCTCTCTCCATTTCTGGCCTTTTCTTTTCCATTGGCACAAACAAGCAAGAGCTCCACATTGTCTCTGTATGAAGTGACTGTGGGTTTAACCCCCCTGGTCATTAATGCGGCAGAGAGCCGGGGGGTGTGTGTGTGTGTGTGGGGGGGGGGGGGGGGGGGGGGGGGGGGGGGGGTATTAAGTAAAGCAGACACACAATGGTCACTTAGAGGAGGCTGAATGACTATTGGCGTTGTGTCTTCTCATCTGCTAACATTTAGGGGTCAAAGGAGTCAGGAAGGAGTCAGGAAGTGGGGGAAGGAGTGATACAGAGGCGAGGAGAGGAGGGAGGTGCGTCCAGAGCAGAAGCGGAGGATAATGGATGAATAAAAGACGGGTGAAACGGATCAGGATCGGACGTGGGCCGGGACTCGTCCTCGCGCTGGAGCTGCACGCGCTTCAATGACACAGCGTGCGTCAAACGCGTGCGTGACTCCACTCCTGCAGGAGGTAACGAGTCCTGACAGAAAGCAGATGTTGGCCACGAGGCAGCGCCGTCCGTCCGTCCGTCCGTCCGCTGCTGCGCCGCTAACGGAGCGCGAGCGGAACCCGCTAATTATAGGACACGCCTTTAGTGGCGGCGGCGCCTGCGTCTCAGCAGGAAACGTGAAACAAACATGGCGTGGCTGCACAGGATGAGGGAGATGAGCCACGGTCAGGGATGGATGGGAGTTCCTCTGAGTTCCACTGAGTTCCACTGAGTTACACTGAGTTACACTGAGTTCCTCTGAGTTCCACTGAGTTACACTGAGTTACACTGAGTTCCTCTGAGTTCCACTGAGTTCCTCTGAGTTCCACTGAGTTCCAACGAGTTCCTCTGAGTTCCTCTGAGTTCCTCTGAGTTCCACTGAGTTACACTGAGTTCCACTGAGTTCCTCTGAGTTCCAACGAGTTCCTCTGAGTTCCACTGAGTTCCAACGAGTTCCAACGAGTTCCACTGAGTTCCACTGAGTTCCAACGAGTTCCACTGAGTTCCACTGAGTTCCACTGAGTTCCACTGAGTTCCTCTGAGTTCCAACGAGTTCCACTGAGTTCCAACGAGTTCCTCTGAGTTCCTCTGAGTTCCACTGAGTTACACTGAGTTCCTCTGAGTCCCTGAGTTCTCTGCAGCGGTGGGAGAGTTCCCCTCTGCTGAGCAGATCCACGGGATCCAGTCGCTCCGTGGGCAGCGCCTCATGTCGGATCACTGAGCTGCAGCCAATTACGCTCCGCCGCCGCCGGTCCAGCTGCATCTGCACTGCTTCACATCATTAGCTGCTGCTGATGAGGCGCAGCTGCTGGATCCCGCTGCCTACCGGGCCCATTCCTACAGAACCGGTACCTGCAGATTGGAGCTGGACGCTGAGGGGAGCCAGGTACCGGCAGCAGCGGGCGGAGGAGAGGGAGCGCGTAATGGGCCGTAATTAGGGGGGTTTCTGCCGGCGCCGCGGCCTCAGCGCACGTGTTAGCGCTCGCGTGCAGTCACGTGCGCTGGGAACACGTGCACGCGGACCCTGAAGCAACGGGACGCGGTTCCTCCAGCTTCCTCTCAGAACCCCTCTGTTTGAGCGGGTTTTAACCCAAAGCGATGTTGTTACGAGCCTCCACAGCTCGGGGAATTCCTGGCTTTTGTGCGTTTCTGCCTCTGATCCAGTCGTTCTGTCAGCGTAAAGTCTCAGGAGCCGTAAAAGAGAAAAGAGGCGCGATGACAGGAACGTAAAGGCAGTGAAACCACATGTGAGACCACAGGAGCGTCTGAGGATTCACTGTCACATCTAATGAGGCCCGTTCCATTTTCCCAGCGATTGACGGCTGGTAGTTGTTGTGAGACGGCTCATCTGATGGACGATGAGGCCTCCACAGGTCGCGCCCTCTGCCGTGACTCCTTTCATTGTTCTCCATTCACACCAGCCACTGTGGCCACGAATCAGCCGGTTACAGAAACACAGATCGGATCTAACGAGGGCACAACGCGTCTCCTATAGACGTCGTATCTACAGTCATCGAAGGTCAGCAAACACAATGTCACTTATCGTGAAGCCTCGCTTGACCCGGCCGAGACCTTTCGGCTGAGATCTGACTTCCTGTTTGACCTCAGCAGACAGTCAGACTGTGTCCGTGGACCCTGCGGCTCCGTTTTCACAGCCACAATGCTTTGGTTGCGTCCTGGGCTAAAGACGCTGTTTAACAGTCCATAGTTTTGCTGATGCCGCCAATGCATCAATGGTTTATTTTTCTGCATGTGGCCCAGACGACACGATGGTGGCGCTCAGCCTGATTTACGGCCTTGCTCAACATCTGGAACAGAATGCACGCACGCATCGCTCCACCACGTGGAGCATCCAGCTGTGAAGGAGCCCGTTCCTCCTCACAGCACTCAACGGGACCAGTAACTGTTGCTGTGCGCAGGGACCCGACTCAGAGTGGACTGAGGCAGGTGCACGAGCTCTAAAGTCATAAAACACATCTGGATCAGGTCTGAAACCCACTTGTCAGTTTCTGTGTAAGTGTCGCAGACTCACCTCGGCCGCGGCGGACCGCGGACACGCCGCCAGCACCACGAGCAGCAGCTGCACCCACGAGCTCATGTTGCTGCCCAGCCTCGAGCCTCCGCGGCGGACCGGGCATTTATGGAGGCGCGCGAGTCCCTGTCTCGTCAGCACTGCGCGCGGGGGGACAGCGGCTCGCCCCGCTGCGGGACAGCGCGCGCCTGCACGCGTCGAGCACAGCGTGGTCTCACCCGCAGACACGTCCGAAGAGGCAGCGGCACCGAGGTTCTGCGGGAGCCAGAAGTTTGGACTCGGACTCGATATTCCGCCCACTCTGCGCCTCGGCGTGCGTTGTGCGGCTTCTCAACGCAAGTCCGCAAACAGTTTACTCAGCAAACGACTTGACGGCATGTCCGAGACGCAAAGCTCCAATAAAGGCAGTTTAAATGACGCCAACTTCGTCCCGCTCCGTTCAAGATGAGCTGATTATAAATCCCCTGGTTTGGATCCAGTCTCTTCGCTCTCTGAATAACGTCACAACGCAGCTCGCCGTCCGCTGCTTCCAAGGAGCCTTATCAATCAGCAGAGCGCTGTGTGGCTCGTGCGCTCCAGCCCTGGACCTGCCTGATTACGCAGCGGCAGAGGCGGCTCTGCGGAGGAGCCGCTCTCTCCTGCCCCCTGGCGGAGGAGGCGCAAACGAGCGCAAACAGCGCGCAAACGGGCGCCAACGAGCGCCTCGCGGCAGCCGCGGCTCCGCACATGGAGCTTCCGCTGAGTCCAGTGTGGGTTCTGCGGGTCGGTGTGAAGCGTTACCGCAGGGAATGCGTGCACGCCTCGAGCTTTATGTTCTGCCTCTGGATAAAATACGACTGTAGAGCGTTCACACCACATCAAACAGTATTCTATCAGACTGTGGTTCCGAATCCCCAGGATGAGTGGGACCAGTGGTTCTCAACCAGCTCCCCACGAATGAATAACACGTCCAACACGGACTCCACAGGTGAAATTAAAGCTGAACTTCCATTCGTTTTGTGAAGAAGCTTGAGGCAAAGTCGACCCAGAACTCTGAAAGCAGCTCATTGCGTAACAGGCCTTTACAGCGACTCGACCTCAGCGTCACTCGGAGCCGATCAGGACTCATTCTCAGGCTTCAGCTGTTCAGGGGACGTTTACCACAGCATGTTCAGACCACCGGCGCAGAAGTCTGTGCTTTTCTGCAAAATAAAAATAAGATGACGTCAGGACTGAGGAAACTACAAGCTGAAGCGAAACCTGCTGTTTCTTGTGGCATCATGAGCACAAACTGAGTGTTGGAGCCTGAAATGACTGTGAACCTGTGAGTCTCTCACACGACGAAGCACAAAAGCCTGAAAGCTCTTTTCTCCAACGCTCGACTGTAACGGTGACAAGCGCTCCCTCAGTGCAGTGC
>NC_040888.2:1730655-1885655 GCF_900634795.4 Betta splendens | reverse complement strand
GTCGGGGCTGTGTTGGGATATCTGTTGCCCCGGGCAACGTCTCCATCCATCCCTCCGCCCCCACACGTCCACGCACGGCCCCGTGAGTCCACGATGCATCACGTTTGTGTGTGGACAACTGTGCGTGAGTGCCCTGAGGGACACAACAGCTCCCCCTTCTGCCGGGGCAGGGGAGCGCGTGGGCCCACGGCGGTCTGGGTGACGTCATAGGACGGCTCAGTCCCGCGGCGGCGGAGACGGTGGCAGGTGAGGACGCCGTCATCAAACGAAGAGCAGACATTCAGGTGGCGCCGACGAGCAGCAACGAGCAGCCGGAGCTGCAGACGCCGTGAAAGAGCCTCACTGTCAGAGCTGCGTGAGTGCAGATCCATTCATGAATGAATGACATCCAGCCTCAACAACCGTCTGTTCTCCTCGGCCGCCGCTGCCATCCATCTAAATAACCAGTGAATATCTTATGTTAAAGGACGAGCTTGGTGCATGAGTCATCGCCTCCAGATAACGAGCGCCGTCGTCGGGAGCGTCCGCGAGCGTCGGGGCAGAGGAGGTCAGTGTGAAGCAGCCAACACACACATCGGCCCCGACGCACTCACATGTGCACACACGCAGCAAGGAGAGGAAGCTGCAGCACAATGATAAGGTCTGGGAACACAATGGGCCCAGCAGTGCACAGACACAGGCCAGGACCAGTTTAGCTCACAAAGGTCAACAAGCCTCTCCAGGCTTTCATTCAGTTCCCGCACTTATTATTGTTCAGCATTATAATGATTACTCTGATGGCCTTTATTTTGCAAATGTGGGAGCCATCCGGAAATACCAGTGAAATATGAAAATGCAGGCCGGCCGGGAGGAGGGAGGAAGGTTGGGTATTTTGGAGGGTGAGTCTTTGACGTCAAGTTTCCCAGGGCCCGGTCCGGTTCTGGATGAGCCTCCAGGTTCATCGCACGTCCCTGCGGAGCTGCCAGTTTAACAGACACAGAGCGGCTTCATCGGCACTCAATGCATCAGGCTGAATATTTGAAGGCTCAGCTTCTGTATTTGGTCCGACTTTGAAGCCGCCCTGTGAGACTCTGACGAATCTGGTCTTTGAACAAAACCGAGCTTTGGTTCATGGATCCATCTGTAACAAACACGTGACTAACGAAACACAGAGATGAAATCACTGCTAATTCGTCATATAACTGATAACGACAACGGTGTCTTTGTGGACTGAGCCCACGAGGAACCTTTTCTGTGACTCCATCGAGTCCCACGGCCCACGGACGGCGCCGACCTCGGGCCTCTCTGAACGTAATCGACTGATCCTCAAAGCGGAGGAGGAGCCGTACACAGCTGCGTGTGTGGCAGCGGCTCTGAAGCCTCCAGCACCAAGCAAAGGTCAAGACATCAGAGGAGCCAGAGAGCGTCCAGAGAAGGTGCGTGACCTTTGACCCTGGCTGGGACTCAGCTCACCGTCAAACAAGACTTCAACCTCATGCTGGAGTTTGATTGGACTGAATTCATGCTCCGCGCCAGCACCCGTGACCTCGGCCCAATCACTCGTCCCTCCTCAGAGAAATGTTTAGCGAAGCGCCAAAGCAACGCGAACCTCTGGGGACAAACAAAGCTGCAGAAACGGTTGCCAGCAGCTAAAAACAGCCCCACTGAAAACAGAGAAGCTCGGCGACGGCGGCCATTTCTGCTCAGACAGCAGATTCTCACGTCTGAAGCCCAAACTTAGCTCCGCATGTGAACGGCTCCTCCGAGATGAGCATCTGTAATTGAGCTGCTGAGGGAGCGGTACTTTCTACCGTCCTCACGTCCCAAAAGCAGTAATCTGAGCAAAGAGACAGATCATTAAGTGCTAATCACTGTTTGCTGGCGTTCAAGTCTGTGGTTAAGTGAGACAAAGAAAGCCTGAACACCTCATCTCATCAGAAAGTTTGTGTCTGTCAGAGAAAACAGGTCTGTTGAAGGTAATCATGAACTGTACACCGTGAAATAATGGAAATGAATGAAGCGCAGCTGCTTCAGCTCATTAGTCTCAGGCTGCATCTCATCCTTAAGCACACATCGATTTTCCGTCTTGCCCAAAATGGATGTTTATTCCACAAGCTAAAAGTCGAAATTGCGCTTCAGGAAACTGTCAGAACGAGGTTCTTGGACTGAAGGTTTCACTGCGGTTTGAAGAAGAAGAAGATTAATTAGAGTCTGGGACGGAACGGACGCTGTCATTGTTCCAAAGCAGACGACAGGTCAAGAAATGAAGACAAATCAACTTAGCATTCTACACTGCAGCATCTAGACCACCGGGTCAGAACTTTAAGTGCTGGTGCTGGTGCTGGTTCTGGGTGGAGGCTAGAGTAAACCGGGTCAGCGTGGGTCCGAGGGAGAAGGTGATGAAGCACGTGGATGAGCAGGTACCGCGGGAAACAGGTACCGAGTGACGCAGCCTCAGGCCGGATTCAGGCCATTGAACCTCCTCTGGACTCATCTGACCCAAACAGCGTCAGCGCCGCTTGTGTGTGGGAACGTTCTGCAGCGGCTCCGGGTCGGGCCACGCCGAGGTCTGAGCCGGGCTTCGCTGTCCTCGGCTTCTCTCGCCTGGGTTTTAATCTAATTTCTCCGGCCAGCGCCTCCACCGCCGCCCCTCCTCCCCCCTCCCCCTCACTCGGCGCTCCATCTTGCACGCTCAACAATAGTCTATTCTGTGGCGTCCCGTGCGAATGGGGACACGCCCTGAGCCAAGGCCACGGTGCGAGGGGAGCTAGTTGGGCGGTGGCCAGCTGAGGGACACTGACTCGATTCTCGTCTGGGAGCGCGGTCCCGCCTTGGCAGGAGGGCAGAGGTGGACTCTTCTGTGCGGCTGGGATTCTGGTGGTTGTTATTTATGTGCTTCTCCATCCAGAGGTGCTTTTGCAGCCATCGCTGCTTTGTAAAATGCCGGGGAGCTGATCAACGTCTGATCTGTCCAAGGAAGCACGAGCACGAGTCCAACAACAGGGTTACCTGAGTTCACTGGAACAGGAAAGGTCAAAGGTCGAGGTGAGTTGTTGGGGCCCAGAAAAGTCCCCACCTCCTCCACACACATCCCAGGATTCCAACACTCCAGACACACACCAAAACCCAGCTACAATACACTCAGTCTGTGAGCCGGCCGTCAGCGCACAGCTGGATCCCCCCACACACACTGCTGCCTCCACTGATAAGCCCAGACTCTCTTCATTGTTCGATAACGCAAATGTGACACACCAACACGCCATCTGATGCCCCGCTCTGCACCAGCCTAATTATATCATTATGCCTTGTCTGATTGTGGCTGTGTAGAGGGGCGGGGGAGGGCCTTTGTGTGGCCGCTGGAATTCGGTGCGCTTGGCATTTTTGTGCGAAAGGGCAGCGTTCTGGGCGCCGCCAGAAGAGGGGCGAGAGCGGTGAGATCACGGCTGCTGCTGCTGCTGAAGCTGCTAAGGCTGCTGCTGAAGCTGCTGAAGCTGCTGCTGCTGAAGCTGCTGCTGAAGCTGCTGCTGAAGCTGCTGAAGCTGCTGCTGCTGAAGCTGCTGCTGAAGCTGAAGCTGCTGAAGCTGAAGCTGCTGCTGAAGCTGAAGCTGCTGCTGAAGCTGCTGCTGAAGCTGCTGCTGAAGCTGCTGCTGAAGCTGCTGAAGCTGAAGCTGCTGCTGAAGCTGCTGCTGAAGCTGAAGCTGAAGCTGCTGAAGCTAAAGCTGCTGCTGAAGCTGCTGCTGAAGCTGAAGCTGCTGAAGCTAAAGCTGCTGCTGAAGCTGCTGCTGAAGCTGCTGAAGCTGCTGCTGCTGAAGCTGCTGCTGAAGCTGCTGAAGCTGCTGAAGCTGAAGCTGCTGAAGCTAAAGCTGCTGCTGAAGCTGCTGCTGAAGCTGCTGCTGCTAAAGCTGAAGCTGCTGCTGCTGAAGCTGCTGCTGAAGCTGAAGCTGCTGCTGAAGCTGAAGCTGAAGCTGCTGCTGAAGCTGAAGCTGCTGCCTTCTCGTCGGGCTCCACTGCTCAGCCCCCCCCCCCCCCATTTTGCAGGTCCAACCGTCTTGCAGATAAAGCGCTCGGGTCTTGGATGATAAGAGCTGACAGGTTCCACTAGGTGGACGGCTCCGCAGTCGATAACTGACCTGGAGCCGACTGCACCGCTGCTCGATAGGAAAGCACTGCTTTTGTTTCTGCTCAAGGGCTGCTGACGGGATAAGACGGATGAGAGCCCGAGCAGGTGTTAGGGGAGATTACAGGACAGGCCTCGAACGCTCGCCCGCCTCTGCCTTTATCTTGAATCAAAGTCAAGAGCAATAAGGCAGGTCTCTTAAATCATGTTTTCTTACTCTACAATGGAGGATCCAGGCCCTTTTTCTGACATTTACGCCGAGGGCCCCAGCTTCAGACATGAACCTTATTACTTTATCAGGAGCCTTTCATGCTCACTAATGAAAACAGCAGGGTTAAGGATGTTTGGCACCAGAGCTCTGCTCCTGAATTCCTCTGCACGAGCTGCTGCATAATTCAGGATTCAGAGAGACTTAGTCAAATGTTGCTGATTTACAGGAGGAAACCCAACAATAAGGTGCAGCAGACACACACTGAGAGGCTGAGACGTCACTGTTAGACCAGTGTGGCACCGACACGCTCCAGAAATTCCCACAGAATTCCGAGGTATCCATCTGATCCCCGTGCCCGCTCGTCAAAGCCCTCCTCTGGTGATCACACGGCACGAAGTCTGTGAAAGAATGCTGCTGAGACATGGAAGGACGCCGGGGCCCAATGTTCCCATCACCCGCTCCATGACTCGCCCCCAGTGGTTTAAAAACTGAAACTGTGATGTAAAGTGCAACTGAAGAGACACAGAGACAAGAACCTGAGTCTGTGTGTAAATAAAGAGTAATGGTCTGAGAGCTGGAGCCACGAGCGGAACCTCTCCCACCGTCAGAGCAGCCATCAGAGCTTCATTGTTGTGTCCGTCCCAGAAAATAACGGACAAACTGTGCTGAACGTTCTTGGCTCAACACCAGGGCCGCGCGTTCCCATCAGCCGAAGGATGATCAGGATCATCGCCAGAGCAGCGACGCAGGTCAGAGGGTGAGAGACAGGTAACATGCTGGAACCAGGCCAAACGCATGCAGGGGAGCAGGCCTCATTAGGAAACAGCTCCCTTTGTCCCACTAACTCAATGCTTCCTTCACGCTTCCACCCGCCTCTCCTTTATTGTATTACCCAGCTGCCAGCTGCAACGTAAAACAGAACGAGACCAGAAAATAGAAGTAACATTGTCTACGAATCCTGGGGGAACAGGTCACAAAATGACACAAACAGGACTGAAATACAAAGTCAACTAAAAGGAAATGGCCCAGGGTCAAACCAGCTGAACGGCGCCACCGTGTGTCAGCAGGTAGTTACTGCTGCATGGACCCAGAAGAGTCAGTCCATCACAAGAAGCTTCCACCATAACTCACAACAATAGATAAAATAAAATGACATCAACAGACGAGTCTTGTATTCAATTTTTTCAAGTGAAAAAAATAAATAGCATCAGAATCTTTTTTGTGCCTTGTTGTTTTAAGCATTGACTGATACGGAGGAGCTGAGCTCGGTCCTCAGAGCTCGTCTCTGCACAGTGAGCAGGTGGCAGTCGATGTGTCTGAACTCGGCCGCGAAGAGGCCGAACAGGCAGAAGAACAGCATGACCAGAACCCACTCGCACACAGCAGCTGCGGACGGGTAGCCTATGCTGTGGAGAAGCGTCACTGAGGGAGGAGAAACCAGTCAAGGAGCAACAGGTGAAATGTACCAACAATCATGTTCCACGTTCTCCAGTGGTGCAAACACAAAGGCAGGATACTGGCAAACACCAGGATGGTGCAGAAGGTGCAGCATGCGGCTCTGGCGGCGCCGACCCAGCATCTGTCCTGAGGCTCAGACCCATATGTCAGCAACAGCTGCATCCAGAAGTAGACGAGGCCAACGAAGAAGGCCACGAAGGCTCCAACGAGGTGAAGCTCCAGCAGGATTGACGGCTGCAGGCGGAAGCAGGAGTTGGACCAATGCATGACACACGAGGCACCGACTTAGTCAGCTGTTACCTGGAAGCTGCCGAGGACAGAGATTCCAGCGCAGGCAATGATGCCCACGACAGCACTGGCAACGTTGACTCTTCCATAGTTACCATAGTCCCTGAGCTGCTGGAAACGGATCACCACAATCCAGAGGCCTGAGGGAGGCAGGAGACCACTCTCATGAGGCGCAAAGAAAGACAAGGGCTGATGGAGTCACAGGAGCGAGTCATTACCCAGAACCGTGCAGACGGTGCAGACCTGGGAGAAGAGGCAGCTCTGAGGGGCGTATGAGCCGCACGTGCTAGGACGAGAGCACAACACAGTATGAACACGTGGATGAGGTGGGAACTGGCACCGGACCAACATCACCAACCTGATGTAGGGAACCGCCTCCGTCAGGTTGACTGATCCATTCGCTACAGCGATAGCAAACCTGACAGGAAGCAAAGAGTGGGTGCAGCCGCTTTAGCCGGAGACAAACCCAGTAACGCACTGTAGCGACTGCAGCAGCAGGTCATTAACCACCGCCATCCACGTGTTCAAATAAACACTTCCAATTTATAATCTAATAATATACAGATTAAAAACGCAAAGCAACACAGGAGGAGACAAAGACTCACACAGTCCAAATGCCCACGACACCAAAGACAGCGAGGCACAGCGGGAGCAGAGCCCAGAGCCACATGTTGAACAGCACAGAGGCTCAGAGGCAGCGGGAGCTGAAGTGTAACAGTATTATTAATAATTATTATTATTAGCATGTACAATGAAAGGGTTAGAGACGACGTACTCACTCTGTGCACAGGCTGGACCAGGTCTGCAAATGTGATTCAGCCCCATTCACCACTGCCTTAATGACACCAGTAGTGAGTAGGTTACTCCACCTTCAGGCGTGTGCTTCTTTACAATAAGCGTCTGTGAGAACGCGATCACCACGGTTTCTGTGACCGAGATGAACTTTGAGCCACTCGTCATTCGTTGCAGATTTACAGCCTCCCAGTTCTAAACGTGGGTCAGGTCAGTGTTTCACCTCAAAACGAACATTAATACTCAACACATGAAGGAAATTCCAGCAGTGAAGTTAGAGCAACAGGAGAATTAATCATTTCTAACACATTCACGATACACGGCTCCCTTCAGCGGTGGTTAATAATTGAAAGATGTCGTAAAAAACTTTCAACACATAAAACCTTTGGCTCATGGCAATAAAGATTACAGGAACTTTATTAGGTTGTAAATGACAGTATGAGCTCATTAATAACAATTAAAGCAGCAAGATGTCAAAACCCTAACGGAAATGTTGTCTGGGCTGTTTTTGTAACCGAGGTACAACGTTCCCCACGGTGATGAAATGTGTGTCAGAGCTCAAGCTCAATCTTAACATCCATTTTAGCCTTGAACGGCTCCAGCAGGGGGCGCACTTCCTCAGACAGGAACCTGGCAACCTGGAGGAGGAAGGTGAGACAGGAGGCGATCAGAAACGGGAGGAGGTAACAGTGCAGTGCAGCACACGCACGTGCACGTGCACACACCTGCTGGGGAGCTCGGCCAATGAAGGTCTTGGGGTCCAGCAGGGCGTCCAGCTGATCCAGGATCGGGGCGAAGTAGGGGTCTCGTTTAACTCTGGCCAACAGGTCGTTATCACCGCCTTCCTGTTTGACCACAGCCGCTGCCTCCTGGGACAGAACTCGGATCTTCTCATGGCAGTCCTGAAGGACAGCAGTGGGCACAAATCATGTCAATTCATGAGCCAACGTGTCATCGCTAGCGTGCGTCTCAAACCCGGCCTCCTGCGTCTACCTGGCGGTTCCCTCCAGCCTTCACCATGGCCATGATGATGTTCTCTGTGGCCATGAAGGGAAGCTCATGGCGGATGTGCCTCTCAATGACTTTGGGGTAGACCACCAGCCCCTCTGTGATGTTCTGCAACGTGCTGAGGATGATGTCTGCCGTCAGGAACGACTCTGGGAGGGAGATCCTCCTGCACACGAGCGAGGGACTGAATTAATAAACGTGCGCGTGATAAGACTTTACTATGGTGTCGAGAACGCGTGTCTGACCGGTTGGCGCTGTCGTCCAGCGTCCTCTCCAGCCACTGCACTGAGGCCGTCTGCAGCGGGTCGGCCATCAGCGCCACCAGGTGTCGGGCCAAGCTGCAGCAGCGCTCTGCCCGCATGGGGTTCCTCTTATAGGGCATGGCACTGGACCCTGGGCAGGGTCACATACGACAGTGCCAACTAGTTCTACAGTGAGAAGCACCTCGGTAAAGCAAACCAGTCAACGTACCAATTTGTTCTTTCTCAAATGGCTCCTCAATTTCTTTCAGGTTGGCGAGAAGGCGGATGTCTGTACAGATCTGCAGCAGGCAAACGTAGGAATGATCAGTTTAAACATAGGGCACATTTACAGTACCATGATACTCACGTACATGGTCTTGGAGCCAATACAGACTACTAGATGGCGCCATTTCCCAACATTAGTCCAGGTCTTACCTTGTGAACAGTAGCTCCCAAACTGGCCAGGCTGGACAGACAGTCTATGTCCACCTTACGACTGTAGGTCTGCCCAGTCACCAGGAAGGCTCTGGGTAAGATGGAAATAACATCATTAGGGCCAACAATCAATTTACTACTGCTACTTCTATTTATGACTCAGCTCAATGTGAAGAATTGTGAGCGGAACCTACTTCTTGAAACCAGCCATCTCCGTCACCATCCTGTCAAGTTCTTCTACCTGACAGAGGAGAAATTTAAGCCGTGCCGCTTCAGTAACAGCTTTATTTACTGGCAGGTGGTTCGCATTTACCTTTTCATGGTCCCCCTGAAAGAGCTGCAGGAAGCTGGCCTGGGTGCCGGTGGTCCCTTTCACCCCCCGGAAGCGCAGGTCGTCGCGGGCGCGCTGCAGGTTCCTCATGTCCATGGCCAAGTCCTGCAACCACAGACATGCTCGCTTCCCTACGGTGGTCAGCTGGGCGGGTCTGTAAGAAACCAAAGACACTGGATGTCCAACTGAGGAGTGAGGGGTTATTTTGACAGCATGCCGTGTTAAATGCATACTTGGACTCACTGGTAGTGTGTGAAGCCCAGAGTGGGCAGGTCGGCGTAGTTCTCAGCAAAGTTTGCCAGTCGGTCGATGACTCTGGCCAGCTGTGAACACAAACAGAAGCTGCTAGCTGCTAGCGCTAAGCTATTACATAACACTGATGCTACTCATGTCCACAAAATGCCCTCGTTTTCACGTGTGGTTTGTAATGTGTGCGCCTACGTGACGAAACGCTGCCGATTACTTCTACACCGCTGACTCGCTGCTAAACAGCTGAGGCCGACAAATATAAAAACAGCTACTATGGCCTTATTTCCACCGAGTTCACAGATGCACAACTGAGTGTGCATGTTTTGTGGCACACAGCTGAGCCTCACCTTGGGCAACAGAATATCAAACCCATCACGCAGCATAATCAGATCCTGAGGAAGAGAAACAACATCACTCACAAAACTTAAAATGACTTGAAGAAGAAACGTGTTTTAGAAAGGTGCTTTAGACGAATTCAAACAATTCTATTTCCAATAGTGTCATGAGATAAGAGTCCATGTAGAATTAATTACAGTATTGTCTCCCACGTAGCAGGAGGTGGCTCCTAGGTGGATGATGGGAGCTGCAGCGGGACAGCAGTGAGCAAAGGTGTGCACGTGAGCCATGACGTCGTGCCTGAGTTTACGCTCTTCCTCCGCCGCCATGGCAAAGTCGATGTCCTCTGTGTGGCTCTCCATCTCCTGGATCTGGGCATCTGTGATGGGCAGGCCCAGAACCTGGTGGAGGAGGAGGATAAAGAGGGAGATAAGAGGGAGATTAGGAAGAGGAGCGGGATATAAAGTAGCATCCACAGCCGACAGGAGAAAAGTTACAAAACACACGGCGAGAACGATTCTGTTACGTTAACGTTTGCTTCACTCAGTGCTCTTTAAAACGTCTCAACAGGAGACAGGCACCCTGCTCAACATTAATTATCCCATTATTTTGCTCCAGGAGCATGTGCCGTCCTCGTGGGAAGCGGAGGATCCTGATTAGATTGTGGGTTTATCCTGTGGGACGAAGCAGTCATGTGATGGAAGCACAGGATGGAAAATCTGGAAATACGTGTCTGCTACTAACCGGTATGTGTTTGTGCCAAAACAAGACATGAATTAATAGCAGATGTTTCCGTCTACGCATCAGAATAATAAATAGGCTACACTGTCCTACAATATCACGTTTAATAAAAGGAACTGTTATTTAAAAACACATTTTATTTGTATTCATATACCACAAATGTTCTGTAGTTCAGGTGCAAAACCTAAACTAAGTGAAGGGCTACAAATGATACAAGCTTGGACCCGTTTCCAGACGCAGCCACATCAGAACCAGCTGCTCGGGTCAGACTGTGTTCAGGCTACGTCCGTGCAAACCCAGTTGTTCGAGACCAGTGTCCCGAGGGGCGGTGTCCTGTTATTATTAGACCAGCCACAGGCAAACTGTACTTTAACCAACAACTCAGAGGACAGAAGCAGCACAGAAGACGGACTCTGGTCCGCTCTGATGGATGTGTGTGTTTAACGGGTCATGTGAGGAGTCACCAGTTACTCTCCCATTTAAAGTTATCACCTTGGACACTTGAATTACTTAATGAACTAATCTGTAATCACCAAGTACGTTCAGGCTGCTCGGTCTCAGGGTCAGGAGCTAAATGCCAAGAGTCATCCAAAAAGGCAGGGACTGGATTCTTTAAGCCCCTGAAGGCATCATCACACGCTCTGCTGCCAAACACTGTTCAAACGGGGATTTATTCGGAACTACTATTATTGCCAAAAGTAAACAAACACATATTTACATGTGATAAATAGTTCAGTCATAAGAGAAGCAGCTTTATTTAGAACATCACAGCTTCAATAAATAACTGAAAGACACTGATGTGTACATCTGTCCCTGTATAAACTGCTAGAATGGCTTGATTTCATCCTCATAAAACAAATGAAATGAATATTTCATTCTAATTTCTAAAAGTTTTAATAGTTAATATTTTATATGACTAAACATCTTTAATTCATTGGATTTTTTCTGAATGTTACAGACATTTCCTGCTTTTTATGGTAACTTCGTAGGAAGCGACTCTTCACAGCACTGAGCTTTATTTAGAGCAGGTAACTTGATCAGTTTGGGCTAACGCGTCCCTGAAGGTCGCAGCCTTTAGCTAATAAAACGTGGGAAACATGTGACACAAAACTGATGTAGTCAAAACCGGGACATGGACTTTTACACCTAAAATGAACCAAACCTTCTCAGCTCTGGCCAGAAAGAGCCACAGCCTCCTCCAGGTGCTGAACTTCTTCCTGTCGCTGAAGTTGAAGGCCATTTCCTTGCTGGCATATCTGGACACCAGCGGGGAGCGGTACTTGGAGAACTCGTCCTCTCCCCCCTCCATGTTCCAGATTCGCTGAGGCTGAGGTTGAAGCGGAGAGGGAGACGCCGCGAGTGCTTCTTCTTCTTCTACTTCTACTTCCTGTTGGCTCTTTATGGCGGTTCGCAGACTTTACTTTACTTGTGCATTACCGCCACCTACTGTATTTAAAAATCGACCGTGTTTATTTCTGTTTCTCCCTCTTATTGAATGCTAAAATAACCAAAATATATATTTATTCTTTTATTTTTGCCCTAAACAGTGTATTACTGTTCGCTATGCCCAAATCGACATACCTGATTTTATTGTTTCATCTCTTCTCTCTTACGTTCTTTGAATTATGTAGAACATCGTATCTTTCTTTCTTCTGTCACCTTTCCCTCAGCCTTTGCATAAACTCTTAATTTGGAGTCTTCTAAAAAATAACTTTAATATCAATGCAAATATTTTTGTAACTTTTTTGTAACTTTAACTTTAGCACGTAAATCTGTTGCTTCATTGTACTCTGATATGTTCTGGTGACTACTAAAACGTTATAGTTAATTCTATCTTTTAGAATCTATCGTCTGTTGTATTTTACCAGCGCGTAGAGGATTTTACGACACCTTCCGTCGCTGTACGGCAACGCTCTTCACTTTTTTTCCAAAACAGATGCGGTGTCAAAGTGTTGAAACTGCTGTGTTACATAAAAGTGCGTCAACACACTTTACGTAACACATCAGAAATGATAATTACCTTCCAAATCCAAACGGCAAATGTTGTTGTTTTAACCTTCTGCCTTCACCTGATTTCCCCTGGGTCCGTGAACGTATCTCGCTTATAGAGCGTACGTGTACCCTGAGCGGGAGCCAAGGATGAGCTCAGACCTTCAGCAGGATTTACATTTATTTATTTATTTCCTACTGCGTATGACGGACGCTTCAAACGTGATTAACACCAAGGTGACAGTGCTGTGGATTCAAGGCAATAAGATAACGGCTTACTGCTATTTATAGGCGCTTTGGTGTGTTATGTAAGCTTTATATGAATATTTAAATGTATTCATGCAGTGCACGCTCCCTCCCTGTCTTATTATTTCTGTCTGCAGGCATCATTTAAATCCCTGTGTTTGTGCTGCAGCTGGGGAATACATCCAGCTGTAAACAGAGTGCTCTCTCTCTCCTTTATCTCTCGCTCCCTCCCTCTCTCTGTCTATCCATCTTTCTATCTGCCCTCCTGACTGCAGTGTGCATACAGAGCCACACTGCTGCTGCTGCTGCTGCCCCGTGCTACATCCAGGTGGGAGGAACAGCTTCCCCGTTTTTGCCTCCGAAAAAAATGACAAGACTTCTCCTCGGAAGTGGTGCAGCAGGGCTGGATTTGGCTCCTCGTCACCTGCACTGCACAGTCGGTGCTCTGTGCTTGGACGGTTAAATAAGACGAGAGGACGAGGACTGGAACGCGAGGATAACGGGAAGAGAAGATACTGAGGGAAGGACGGAAGTGGGAGTGAGGGAGGTGTGGAGGGCAATTCATCAGAAAAAGGAGGAGGGAGAGGTTGAATGGCAGAGGAGGCAGTGGTACATTCAGGCACAGTGGGTTTCACTGCAGTAGAATGAGGGTGAGAGCGAAGCGCCTGAGCTGCCAGCGATCTGCAGGACCCGTCGCTTTGTGAGCACAGCCAGAAAAGGACTCCACCGTGGAGGCGCGAAGGAGAAGGAGGAGGGGGGCCGAGGAGGAGGAAGCCAGAGGTTCTACACACAAGATGGCTGCTGTGTCCTCTGCCTCTGACACTGGTGAGTCTGTTTTCATCCCATGCAGCACACGCTGCCCGTCGCCGCTAATCCACATCTGCAGCCGCGCTAGCAGCAAACTGTTGCTGGCTCCACTTCCTGTCATTTAGCCGCTCACACGGGAAGCGTCAGCAGCAAGTAAATCACCAGACCCCGTCATCATCTCTGCTCTCGCTCTGAGCACTCGTGTTTCTCATCACAGTATTTCTCCTCTTTGCGTAACTTTTCCTAGTAAGTAAATCAAACTGTCCTCCTCCTCCTCCTCCTCCTCCTCCTCCTCTGACCCACTTATTTTCTGAAGCTACAGACGTTGGGACCCACGCTGCTGGAAGGAGCAGGGTTTACATTCAGGGAAGGGGTAAGAAAATAATGAGGGGAGGCGATAAACGAGGGGCAAGTGAGTCAGACAGGAGGAGACGGGGAATGGAGGGGGTTGGAGGAGGATGTTGCTGTGGGAGGAACACAGATGTTTGATGAAACAAGGAGTGAAGTTTAGACCGTCCGACTCAGCCCTTTCTGATGTGCTGTGAACAGGTGACCCCAGGGCCCGGCACCCTCCCGAGCGCCGGCTGCTCATCCTCGGGGGCCCACAGTCCGGCAAGACCTCCTCGGCCAACACCGTCCTGGGGGACAAGGTGTTCGACGCCGGCGCCGAGACCACCCACAGCAACGTGGGCCAGACCGAGATCTACGGGCGGCGCGTCACCGTGGTGGACACGCCCCCGTGGGCCGTCCCCCGCGACCCGGAGGAGGACGGCGAGGCCGAGAGCAACGAGGACGCCGGCGCCGAGTCGGACGCGCCGGCGCCGCGGCCGCCGCCCAGCCTGGACAGCGAGGGCCCGTGCATGGGCGCCATCCTCTGCCCGCCCGGACCCCACGCCATCCTGCTGGTGGTGTCGGTCACGCAGCCCTTCGCCGACGCCCAGAGGAGGGCGGCGGAGGAGCAGCTGGGAGCGCTGGGCGGCGGCACCTGGAGGTACTCCATGGTGCTGTTCACCGGCGTGGACCAGCTGCCCAAAGGCGTGTTCATCGAGGAGCACATCGCCAACACCGGGGAGGCGCTGCAGTGGCTGGTGGAGCGATGCGGAAGCAGGTGGGAAGCGCTGCTCTCTGATCTCACATCAGAACCCAGTCGGATGCAGTGTGTGATTGTTGGCGGAGCTCCTCTCACCGTGAAGCCTGTAGAGCGCTTGAACGGTGTCCATGGTGCTGGCCTCAGACGCGAGCGTGAGACCAGTCCCTGTTTCATCCTTCATCCTTCAGCCGCCTGTGTTTGTCCTCCTGCAGGTACCACGCTTTCGATAACACGCGCAAGGAGACGGAGGACAACACGCAGGTGCCGGAGCTGATGGAGAAGGTGGAGGAAATGATCACTGACAACCAAGGTGGGTGGTGCACGTGTGGGCGTGTCAGCCGTGGCCACGCCCACCCCTGACCCGGCTGCTGCTGTCGCCTCGTGTGCAGGCTGGTACTTCGAGGTGAACGAGCTGATCCTCCTGGAGGAGGAGCAGGCCAGGAGGGCGCTGGAGGAGGAGCGCATGAGGATGGAGGAGCACGCCAGGCAGAGGGAGCAGATGATTGGAGGCCCTCCCAGAGGTATGACTCGTCCTCGCTAGGATCCAGTCGACACGGCCCGTCTCTTTACGTGCTTCTTTCCCCAGAACTGCGGCTGCTGCTGCTCGGCTGGAAGGGCGTGGGGAAGAGCTCGGTGGGGAACTGCATCCTGGGCCGCCGCTACTTCGAGTCGGGCCAGGAGACGGACCTGTGCCTCCGGAGGCAGGCGCTGGTGTCGGGCCGGCGCGTCACCATCGTGGACACGCCCGGCTGGGACTGGTTCTCGGTGCGACGGACCCCCAAGCGCATCCGGCAGGAGTCCCAGCGCGGCGCGGCTCTGCTGCGGCCCGGGCCCCACACCCTGCTGCTGGTTCTGCCCGTGGTGTCCTCGCTCACGGCCCGGAAGCGCCGGACGCTGCTGGCCCACATTGAGACGCTGTTCGGCGACAGCGCCTGCCTCCACACCATGGTGCTGTTCAGCTGCGGCGACTGGCTGGGCCGCACGCCCATCGAGGAGCACATCCTCAGGGGCGGCCGCGAGCTGCAGAGACTGCTGGAATACTGCGGGAACTATTACCACGTGCTGGACAGCAAGACGCCCGGCAAGGACAGGAGCGTGTCCGTGCTGCTGGACAAGATCGAGGAGATGATCCGGGAGAACGGGGACAAGGCCTTCCTCCCCATTCAGGACGAGTGGCGTAAGCAGCTCACGTTCACGCACTTCACACACTGTGTTGGTGCTCACTCATGGTGTTGTGTGTTGTGTCCGTCTCACAGTGAGCGAGGAGAGCTCCTACTCCTCCGACAACACGGAGCCGGAGGACGACTGCCGGGGATGCCAGCTGCAGTAGCCGCCGCCGGGACCGGTTGGGGGTCTTCAGCGGGCCCAGCTCACCTCATACTGAACCCGAACCTCATCCAGATGTCCCTCGTCAAGAGTTTTAGGGAAGAAGAAGAAGAAGCCGCTGGTTAGAACTCCGAGCGCTGCCGTGAAGGAGACGCCCCACAAACCCGGGGGGGGGGGGGTCATAAGCATGCTCACAGAACTCAACTGCTGCTACAGAGACCCTGATCCCACACTGCGGAGTAAATACTTACTCATCGCTATAGGTCCAACAGCTAAATCACTGTAGGAGCCAGACCTAAGGGGAAAAGGAGCAATAGAGGAAGTGAGGATCCGCGTCTGCAGCAGCTTCGTCCCAAAAGAAGTCTGTTTCCAGCTGTTGCATCACGTTGAACGAATAGTATTATGTGAACATCCTCTTTATGTTATGTGTTTCCAGTCGGGGATTCAAAGACAGACGCTGCCTCTGGGCAGGTTGAGCTATATGAGTAATACTTCATTTGATTTGATTCTGCAATATGTGCCAAACAACAATAATTTATGCTGGAATATGTTCGCTGTCGTGTAAGACCATAATTCAGGACGATCTCGGTTTGTTTGTGCGGTGAAGAGCTGTCGTGCGAGGGATATTCATTAGCATCTAATTAGTTCTGCTCAGAGAGTCACAGTCGAATTGATTCCTCTGGAGCAAAATCGGACTCGTTCGCCAACAAATCTGCAGACGTGCGTTTTGTCGTCTTTGTTCTGTTTCCTGGAGCAGGAACAGCGCGGACGTGGGTGAATCTTCATTTTGGTCGCCCTGTGCTGTGGCTTCCTGCTCTAAAGCACTGAGACTCCTGGACGCCTCCGCCCCCTCTGCCTGAGGTCAGGTGTGGACCGAGTGCCTCAGCATCAAAGCGTGAGGATCCTTTAGTCTACATCAAGCTTTCGCATGCTACACCAACAACATAACCTCATGAACCATTCAAGCTCCGGGCTTTTACTACCTTTTTCTACACCATCTGACGTCCGCAGCGATGTTTTGCAGAAATGAAATATTTATACTCGGCTCTCGGAGGCATGTTACGACGCCGCATGCAGATAAACGAGTGCCTGTAGAGTCGAAGGCAGCCTCACATCGCGTTCCTCTGACTCCAGCTGAGCAGCTCTACGCGGATCACAACCTTCTACCTTTACAACAGCAAAAAACAAGAATAATCTTAGAAAAGAAGCATCACCCGAAACCGAATAGCAAACTAATGTGACCGACACCACTGCCATGCTGTATATGTACATTTTCTACAACGACACCTCCACCTCTAGCTCCTCGAGGCTTCGTGCTCCATCTAGTGACGTAGGCGACCGCAGCATGACTTGACGGTTCCACGCGAGGACGACCCGAGCGCTCATCCGGACTCTTAGAGCCGGTTCCACCCGTGAACGTGTAGAAGCAGCGTGTATTTACCGTGTTCCACCCTTTTAGCGAGGCGTTTCACTGTGTTCCACTTTACTGTAGCCAAAGTGACGTAACCTCCCGTGTGGTCCCGCCGCAACTTTGCATCAGTACTTTGTCCATCCTATAGTAATAACAATAAAAGATGTGGGTATATTGTTGTGCATTTGTGGCCTCGTCTCATTCTTGAGGGATCGAGTGGAAGGTTCTGTGCACCAACTTCATCTCCGGTCGTCTATATTTGGCCGCCTCGCTTACGGTAGATTAAAATATTTTAATACTTCCAGCTAAAATCCCCCAGATGCTCAAATGCAAAGCATGTGTGTCAAGACAAGTAAATAATGTCGTCAGGGGATTTCAGACAGAGCACAGGAAGCTGACGGTCAGTGAAGTCCAGCTATGACGTGCTCAGTCACGTCTCAGCGTGAACACATCATCATTTAGATGTTTTTCATTTGGTCGTGTGGGCCTGGCTCCTGCAGCATCCCTGCAGCCTATGGGCCTGGGTTGAGAGGTTCAAATGGAATAGTTACCATTGAAAAACGAGGGTGTTTACCCCGGCAGCATCCACAGCCAGCGTTTTCCCGTTTCTAAGGAGCTCTGCACCATCTGGACTTTGGCGCGGCTCCAGCTATAGATTGTCCCTAAGCTTTCTGGACGACGGCCCGGACCAATTACAGCGCGCACACCTAGGGCGAGGACCGGGCTGAGCGCACATATTTTCCTTGGTAATATTATTCAAGCTGTGCCGCGGTCAGCACCACTCAGCACTCTCTGTTTTTGCCTTCTCTCAAATTCTACTGGAATACGTGGGAGGTTCAATGATGAGACCTCTGCGTATCCTTCACAGAGAAAACAGGCACGTGCAAAAACAGTGTTAAATGGAGCCCACGGAGAAAGACGTGACTGTCAGTGAGTCAATACACCGCGTCCTGTTGGTCACATGACTCACTCATTGTCAACGATTACCTGACCCGGCTCCAACGGCTCTTATGTTTGACAGTTTACGTATATTTTATATTTGTAGCTATAAACACTGTCCCTCCAACACTCAACTTATAGTCTATTATTAGAGTTTTATTCATGAGAAGTCCAGTAACTGGCATAATCAGGTGTGACCTCATTATCTGGAATTTCCAGATAATAAAACTACATCTGAAACGACTGCTGTTAAGAAATGAGTTTGAGTCAATGACACGCAACCAGTAAAAAAAAGGGGCAGTGATGGTGTACTGTAACACAACCATCACACACTGTAAGGAGAGCAGCTGAAAACTCCACACAGGCCTCATTTATTTTCATTAGATAGAAAGTTAATCTGCTTCAACATTTTAATGATCGATTAATCATTTGGGTTTATTCAAAGACAGAAACATCACAAGTAGGTTTAAGACTCTTTATTAAGAGATTGAACATACAGATAATATACAGGGTTTAACTTTAAGACTGAGGTCCAGAGATATGGAAGTAATATATATTAATAACAAAACAGCACACGAGTTATATATACACAGGAAATAGAACTACTCTATATATAGTACTTTATTTGTAATACCAGTGTTAAATATTAAAAATGACCGTTAGTAATACATATTCATGAGATTAATTGGACTGAGAATCCAACACATGCTATGTGGGCACACACTATACTGACACTTGAGGAAGTTAAGAAACGTTCTTTGCCCTTTACTAGTCCACCTCCAGCCTCTGTCACCGTCCAACCACTAGGGGTCAGTACTCAGACCTTTGCCGGTTCTGGCCTGGCGGACCTCCTCCATCAGCTCTTTCAAATACTCGATCTCTCTGGCCATGCTTTCAGCCTTTTCGGTCAACTCCATGTTCTTCCTCTCCAGGATCACGTGCTCTTCCAGAAGTGCGTCTTGCTCAGCCCTCTTCTTCTGCCTGTAGCGTGTGGCTGCCGTCTTATTCTGCTCCATCTTCTTTGATTTCTTGTCCTTCGGTGCTTTCAGAGACGGCCGGTCATCCCCACCGGCACCTTGCGCAGACTTGACTTTTACACTGGTTGCGTCACAGGATGAGGCCTTGTGTTCGGACTCGGGGTACGGTCTGCTCCTCGTAGACCTCTGTGGAGCAGAGGAGGAGGGAAGGACCTCTGATTTCGTAGATGCCGTTGTGGTAGCAATCCTGACGTTCTCTTTAGGGGCCAGTACAAATACAATGCGGGTTGGTGAAAGAGAGATCACAAGTGGCACCTGAGGAACGACTGCAGCCACTGCTGGCTGCACCTCACTCTCCGAGACGTCCACCTCACTGCCCAGGTCCAGAGTGTCAGCTGGGGAGGAAGGAGAGTCAACCATGGGGGAAGACAGATCAAGGGTGGCGGGCTCAGATTTGATTTCAAGCTCCTCCTGTGGCTCTGGGACAGATGGGGGAGAAGAGGGAGCCTCCTGCCCATCAACACAGGATTCAGACTCATCCACTTCAATGACAGAAGCTTCAGAACAAACATCAGGAACGACGGGGGGACTCTGAAGAGGGAAGCTTGGGGGCACCGGAGTTGAGAGGCTGGGAACTGGGTGGCAGTCGAGTTCCATGGAGTAATCTAGGGAAGACAGGAAGTCTTCTGCACAGTTGGGGGACTCTTCGGTGGCATTACAGGAGCCAATCAGACAATCCAGGTCCAACTCACTCAGATCCACCCTCTCGGCCATCCAGTCCAGGTCACCGAACACATCCTCTGTGGAAACAAAGAGACCCTAAACATGTTAGTTATTAGTTCTATCAGTTACACTGACACTGTTGATATTATAACAATGTGTTAACTAAAAGGCCTGAAATCTAAACATAGACCTGAGCAGTATTTTCCTTTCAGTTGTTACCTTTGCTGTAATCTGAGATCATCTGGGTGGATCTCAGCTGCCCGGGGTGGCCTAACGAGGGGAGGGCAAGCGGGTCAGAATCGGTTCCAGCCTTGTCCTCGAGGAGGAGGGCGGCCGGCGGCGATGGAGGAGGGGAGTAGAAGGGGTGAGGAGAGGAGGAAGAAGACAGCGATGATGAGGTGAGGGGTGAAGCAGGCGAAGCGTCCCCCTCCAACAAGGAACCGCCTGCTTCCTGTGGTTCTTGGTCAGCTTTATAAAACAGAGAGCTCATGGCGTCAGCCGTGGGAAAGGAAGGCTCCCAGAGAAGGGCCTCCATGTCTTCCAGGCCAAACTGTGAGTTTGTCATCATCATGGTCATAGTGGCTGTTGTTGGTCACGAATGGAGTGTGCGACAATGCGAGGAGAGTGTTGAATTCTTTTATGCTGTCGAATGCAGCAGTGCTGAGTTTTTCCACGTAGGACCTGAGGAACAGGGAAGAAGATTTATGATGAAAACGTGAACATTACAAGTTTATTACAGGTCAATAATCAAACTGATTTATGTAAACATGTGCACATGGTAATGATCCTTTAACATTTGTGGCTCAACACTGCCCCCTTGGCTGCAGTTCACCTGCTGCACATCACGTGTCTCCGCCCAGCTACTAGTCTTATGACTGTGACGTCAGCGACTCTAAAACGAGGTCACAGGGTCTGTCTCGCGCCCTCTGCTACAAACACACTTTTGTCTCTATCCGCCCACGGAGAGCCGCCATTTTGACACACAAGGGGAAACGAGCCATTTTCCGACCGCCACGTTGGCACTAAAACACAATAATGTGAAGCCCGAGACGAACGTAGCGGAGTGGTTTTATGGACGATACATTGTAGAGATCAAGCCAGGCGGCAGTTCATGAATGTTTACGTTACATTTTATAACAGGTATTACGTCACGTCCATGCCGAACTCCGCAATGCGTAAAATAAACGCACGCGTCACCGGGTCGACAGTTGTTACAGTTTGCTCAGTGAAATCTCAAACTGTCAAACTAATCGGAGCTACATTAAATCCATTTTAGTCTGAGCTCAGGCTGCGGGGGCGCGTGGCCGCGGCCTCGGGCTGTCATCGATCAACAAAATAACACTTACGACATGTTTGCTGAGTTAGAAGTGGCTCAGTGCACTGGTTGGATGCACTGTTTTGTTGGTTGCTGCTGGGTCGCTGCTACGTTTACGCTGCCATTTCGGCAAAGAGAGCGATGTCCGACGAAGCTGTTGGTCTGGTCTGCTGCTCCTCGACAAGGAAAATGGCGCAAGCTGCGCTGCGGCGGGAGGGTTGGGCTAGAGCAAGGGCGTGACTGTATTCTTCCGCGGTGCTCATATAATCCCTCCGCTGGTGTCTGGTACCCACAGTACGGAGCGGCCAGAAAATAGTCACTGATGGACTACTTTTAACAAGCAAAACACACCTGGTTATTAAGTTAATAAACTTTTAATGTTACTGTTTATTCTGCTTTATTATTATTATTATTATTATTATCAGTAGTAGTAGTAGTAGTAGTAGTAGTATTCAAGATTCAAAAAACTTTATTAATCCCAGGGGGAAATTTTGATCGCTGTCACAGATGAAGGTACACTCAGGAAGGACGGGGGCTTAGAATGCTAATACATCTACACACGTCAAGTCTAATTACTATTGTCTAATTCCATCTACTTACTAGCTACAGTTTTATTATACATGTTATTGATGAAGATCAACCCTCACAGACAGAGGAGGAGTTGTACAGACTGATGGCACCGGTAGGAAGGTTCTCCGCTGGCGTTCTGTGGAGAACCTAATACTGATCAGCTGTGGCTGAAGGTGCTCCTCTGTCCAGTCACACACTGTGTGGGGGTGGAGGTGTTGTCTATAGAGAGGAGTTGGACCAGCATCCTCCTCTCAGCTACAGCATGTAGGGGTCCAGCTCCACCCCCACAACAGAACCAGCCCTCCTGATCACTTGGTCCAGTCTGCTACATTCATGCTGCTGCCCCACAGACCACAGCCTAAAACACTGGACAGACTCATAGAACATCCTCAGCATGGAGGGTGAACCTCAGAAAGTACATCCTGCTCTCAGCCTACTGGTTCACAGCTGAGGAGTCCTTTTTCCAGTCCAGTTTATTGTTCAAGTACACTTCCAGGTATTTGTATTCAGTCACCACCTCCACCTCTTCATTTTTGATAATGAGAGTGGTGACAGCACTCCCAGATTTCCTAAAGTCTAATACCAGGTCCTTAGTTTTACTGATTCAGTTGGAGGTGGTTCTGTCCACATGTCCACAAAGCTGTCCACCTCTCCCTGGTACATGTACTCTGTGACATCACCACCCTGGATACGTCCTACAATAGTAAAGTCATCAGAGAACTTCTGGACATGACAGGACTGAGTTGTACCTGAAGTCTGAGGTGTAGAGGGTGAAGAGGAAGGAGACAGGACCGTCCCCTGTGGAGCTCCTGCGCTGCAGACCATGGTGTCAGACACACAGTTCTGCAGGCGGACGTCCTGGGGCGGTTGGTGAGGTGGTCCATGATCCATGAGCTCAGAGGGGCTCCACCTGCATGTCCTTCAGTTTGTCTGCCAGCAGGAGAGGATGGTGTTAAATGCACTGGAGAAACCAAAGAACATGATCCTCACTGAGGCGCCAGGCTGCAGGTGGTTGTAGGTGCGATGGAGCAGATGTATGATGGCGTCATCATTCCTAGATAGGGTTGATATGTGAACTGGAGGGAGTCGACTGAGGGTTTGACCAGAGAACGTCCAGAATCAGTCTCTCAAAAGCCTTCATGATGTCAGAGGTCAGAGCCACAGGTCTGTAGTCACTGAAATTATTTTTAGTTTAATTGTTATTATTATTATTACTTTAAACCCACAATAGTGGGCTACACAGGCCTCTTTCGGGTTACATAGCTGTTTATTAAATATTCATTTATACACAGTTTCAGGTAAACTGCTCCCACATGTAGTTCATGTGGTCCAGGTCGTCCTGCAGGTTCTGAGCCAGCAGACGGACCCTGCCCGAGAACTTGCTCTTGTTTAGCTTCTTCAGCTTCTGGTTGTCTTTTTCCGTGAAATACTGGTCCATTTCTTTGGAAAAAGACAGCAGCAGTTTGTGGGACGAGGTCCCGGCCGCGTTGCTGTTGGCGCTGTTGAACACAGACTGGGACAGGTGAGCCGTCCTCACGGCCTCCAGCTGAGCGCCGGCCCTCTGGAGCCGGGCCAAGTCGTGCCGGCGCAGCTCGTTCATCCCACAGACGATGAACTCCAGGCAGTGCTCCAGCTCCACCACGTTGGCCTCGTAGTCGCTGACCAGCTTCTCCACAGTGCACCTGCTCACTATCTTCTTGTTGGCCTTGGCGGTGTGGGCTCCCATGCCCCCGGCCGACGCCACCATGCCGGCGCCGACCGCTGTAGCGATGAGCGAGGCCCCCAGCGTCACAGGGGCCAAAGCGATGCCCACCACGGCGGTCACGCCGCCCACTGCGCCCGCGGTGCCGCCAGCGATGCCCATGGTTTTGTTCTTCTTCTGCAGCTTGTCCACGCCGTCGGAGATGGAGGTGAACTCCGCCAGAATCGTCCGCATTTTGTCATTGCGCTTCATCATGAGGATGTTGAAGAGGCGCAGGGCCTTGCTCACGTTGGCGGCCCTGAGCTCGAAGGACCTGCGCAGGGAGCGAGAAGGGGGCGGCTTTTAACCTGACGTGACCCTGAAACAATGGGCTGCCTTAAAGGAGTTTGTGTGACTCATTTACCTGATTTCCTCCTCTAAGCTGAGGCCGTACACTGACGGCATCATGTAATCAGATCCTGTTAGAATCGCAACACAGACACTTTACACAGCTCTTTATTCCCTCACAGACACTTTAAAATGAAAGCATACATTTTATGTGAGTCCTCTGTTTCTAGTATAAACCATTGTACTCACTCGAGACTTTTTTCAACCATCTCAGCATCGACAAGACTTCCTGAGGAAAACATGAAGCTTTAGTTGTTGTCTTGAAAAGTATTAGTTGACTTTAAGTGAAAGTTGATGTAAATGGAAACAAGCCTTTGTGAGTTTATTTGGTGAAGTCTCACCTCCGTGTCCTCTTTGCTCTGACTCCGTTGACTCAGCCTGGTCGGTTCAGGGCGAAGTGTGGACCTCCTCTGTGTCTGTTGAACAGAAAGTAGCAGATCCGTGATTGAGCTTCGTTAGCTCAGCGCGCGTCTCACCCGTCTCTCACCGCCGTGGTTTCGCTGGGCAGGATTTCCAGGTACGGAGCTTCATCCGGCTCCTTGACCAGCGAGGGTGGACGTGATAATGGAGGCGGTGGTGTTTGTCTCTGTGGTACAAAATGTGATTACTCTCTGTGGACACAGCAACATTTCTGCAGGA
This sequence comes from Betta splendens, assembly GCF_900634795.4. NCBI lineage: Eukaryota > Metazoa > Chordata > Actinopteri > Anabantiformes > Osphronemidae > Betta > Betta splendens. The sequence continues at coordinate 1,861,347 of NC_040888.2, read as the reverse complement.
AATGTGAGGGAATATCTCTTTATTTATGTTTGCATATGTTTCCTGTCTGTATGGGCTTTGCAGTGTGTCTCATACCAAAGGCGACGGCTGCCTGGGTCGAGGCGGAACCACAGGCTTCTTCTCTGTGCCCTGTAGGAAAGATGATCCCATGGTTGGTGGTTTCACGGAGTTCAAAACATGGACTCCACCATTTTTAACAAAACGGTTCTGACCGTGTCTGCGTACGTCCCGTTGAGCTTCAGCCCTTCTTCAGGGGGGAATGATGGCGGCAGTTCTAGATTGGAGCTGGTCGATGAACGTGTGGCTGGTTCACACTCCTCAGATTATAAATGACATAATGTAAGTGATTTGAGGTGTTCGTGGGACTTGCAGCTCGTCTTCGTTACCTTTATTGCGTACACAGACTCTACCTTAGGCTGTGGCCCCGTTTCCCCCTTGTGTGACGTTATCCTGCCGTAGTAGATGGGCAGAGGAGGGCGCTCCGGCCGGGAAGGAGGGTCGGGCGTTCGCTGGCTGCAGACGGCTGGAGGCTGGTAGGTAAAACACAGTGAGGTCATTGCGGTGAAAACCATGGATGACACCTCCTTCACGCTTCACACACACCTTCACCCTGGGCTGAGAACTGGTGTATTGGTTTTCAGTTGCCTGTGGTGTGTTGGAGCTCAGATATTTGCTCACTGGTGGTTCTGGAGGACGACGAACAGGAAGAGGCCTCTTATAGTCCGGAGGAACCTCGGCATTCTGGGTAATCTGAGCAAAAGGCCAAAGATCAAGCCCTGCTCCAAGTGACTGCAGGTTTCTGGGCCTCTGAGCTCACCTCATTGGTTTTGTCCTCAGAGTCGCCTGCTCCGTGGTCGTTGATGCATGGTGCTGCTAGTAGAACCTTGGACCTGGGACGAGGGACGGGCTTGGATTGGACCTCCGGCTGACCTGTGACAGCAGGCTGACAGAAAGGACATGTAGGTCACGACCACGGCGAGCGAGCAGCCACACAGAACAGGAAAGACACCCTGAAAGCTCCCAGAGGAGGAACACGTGGCGTTAATGACAGGAAGCTGACGGTGGCGTTAATTACAGCAGCGTTGCGTCACTCTGGTTATAGAACACGCAGAGAGTGAAAGCTTCCAACACAAACAGGTCGACGGGCGAATCTGAACATTCCTCCAGGCACAAGCACAAATTACCATCAACGCATCCAGGTCCTCGTAGAACGGCTGTCGGTTCCATGTGACACACAGATTATATTACATTATTATGGGGTGGTCAGTTTGCATCATTGTGTCTTAAACACATTAAAGCATGTTGATGTTTTAAAAGCATTTTCGGCATCTTGAAGCCAGACGGACCCGTTTACCTCGGAGGCGTCCAGCTCTTCATAGGCCGGCTGTGGGACCGACACCGCGTAGCTCTGCCTGGTGTACTGTGGGTCCAAAGGCACCAAATGAACCCACTAACATTACTTAGTCTGTCTTCATATACACATTCCAGTTGTTCAAGCTGTGAAGCTCCAGGAAGTTGTTAATTCATTCTGCTGCTGATGATTACGTGGAATCTGCTCACACGCACTCATTTTTTTGTTGACGAGCTTTTACAACATATTTAGATATTGACTTTTCTGTACTGTCTGTGTATAATTATCTTTACCAGTGATGCGTCTGGGTCTTCGTAGGCGCTCATGGTGGACGTCATGGTGCGGTGCAGCCTGGAGGCCTGTTGGGCAGCTGTGAAGTAACAGTAACACAGTCACATTTTAATAGTCCTTCCCAAACTCAAATCTCTGCTCTGTTCATTTTGTTGAACCTTTATGTGCATATGTGAAAGAACAAAAAAAGGCGTCAAAGCCCTTTAAGCAACACATGCGTTGGGAATCATCAGAAGAATCTGGTTGGTCCAGTTTGTGGGAGTGCAGCAGATGCTCTGTGTTGTCAGCTTTACTTATTGACTCACAGCATTGACTAATATATTATATGACAATGAGAAAATAAGTGTCAAATTCTGACATTTAATAGCTCCACGTCTGTTAGCCGATAGCGATCACCACGTGTAGCGATCATCACGATTTAAAGAAGGAGAAGGAAGAAGCCACTGATTGAGCACAGACACAGAACCGGATCCACCCTGGAAACGTCCCGGCAGCACAGAAGAAGCAAACAGACAGAGACGGGATGATTCCCACCGTACCTACTGCGTGTTCCAGTCAGACGCTGCCTCCGCTTCGCTGGTTTAATCGCCTCTATCTAAACTCACTGTCCCTGCGCCGCGTTTACATGCTGAAGTCCTCGGAGGCCACAGATGCCAGTCGTGCCTGCTCCTCCCTATTCCCTCCTCTGCCTGTCTCTGACACTCTGCCTGTCTCAGGTCTGAGGGCGTGAGGCGGAAAATGATTTCTGAAAAAATTCACTGGTTGCAAAATGCCAACAAAGTCTTCAATAGAAACAATGCTAGAAAACCTTCCTCTCCAAGAGACAGTCGGTGTTTCTTTGCCTGCACTCAACCCGTAAAGCAGATGCGCTTTTAAGCCTCTGACACTTTGGACGTCTATTATAACACCAACACATTAAACTAACTACATATTAATTGACCGCGAAGTATCAATCTACGAGTCTAAAGCCAGACTCTGACAGATAATGATGAAGGGTGTGTGTCCGTTTGGCTTCGTGCTCCCGTCGGCCTGAGCTGAATATGTGATCAACGTGTTCAACAGGCCCAGCGAGTGTCTGCACGCGGAAAAAAGCACGGATCTTTGATTTACAACTCACCTTATTCATAGTGAATCAGACTTCAGTCATTCAAGCTGCAGGAAGAAGGACTTGCCTTCTCAGAGGGAACTCCTAGTAACTGCTCCCTTCTCTAACACACCTGCTGTGTGTCACAACAAAGGACAACACCAACATCATTTAATTGTTGTTTACAAAGTTAAACATCCGAGCTGCGTATTATCACAGACTTCTGTGCTGTAAATATCTAAGCCTCTTACAACACTTTTATTTGTTAACAGCTCTAAACGATGGAATTCGACATTTGTTGACACCGACCCACAAAGACGAAATTTTCACTGATCAGATGAAAATTTTAGACTTGGACCCAATAAAAATAGATTTGAGAATTATTCGTCCTCATTTGTCTAATATTTAGTTTCTGTACGTTTATTCACAACGTTTGAGTTCATAGAGTATTTGAGGGGCGACATTATTAGAATACTTTAAAGAATTCTTCACCTTGTGACAACTCGTACCCGGCTGGATGCCGTATCTGCTTCCACCAATCACAACGCGCCGCTGACCGTTTCGTCCAATCACAGCGCAGCGCCTTCTTTTCGGCTTCTGCGTCAGTTGAAGTAGTTTGTGCGCTCGTTAATATCGGAAGCGACAGAGAAGCGAATGAGCCGTCGGACCAGTACAGACATGACGCGGCTGAAGATGTTTTACGTCGTTGCGGCGCTGCTGATAACACGAAGCGTCGCCATTATCAGGTAAATGCTACTGACGACGTTGATCTGTGCCATGTGATCCGTAAAAGCATCTTCGAGTGCGCGTCAACTTCCTCATTACTGCGCGTGCTTCCGACGAGCTCTCCCTGTTTTATTAACGTAACGGTGAAGTAAATAAAGCCGCACACGCGCGTCCGTGGGGTCCCGTTTGCAGAGGAAGAACCGTTGCTTCACGCGCACCTGTGCGCGTGAGGATTACGCGTTTTACGCACGACCGCGCGCACTTGTGCCTGTGAGGCGACACACCGTTAACCTGCTGAACTGTTCCCCCAGAGTTCCCCTCCATAAAACCAGAAGCATCCGCCGCCAGATGAACGACAACGGGCTGTCTGTGGAGCAGCTCCGGGCCCTGGCGGCTCGCACCGGGGCCGTGGACGGCACCGGCTCCAGCCTGGGTTTACCGGTGGAGAGGCTCACCAACTTCATGGATGTACGCGCACCCACACCTCATTAAAAAGGGTCACACTGAACGCAGAATCAGGCACGAGGTTGAGCGTCCGCCCACTGAGTTGAGTGGTTCAGTGGTTCTGGTGTTAGTGCAAGGTTCACTCACACTCCTCCAAATCACTGGATCAACAGAGGTTCAGTATTTACACTGCTCTGCTAAAATATGTTGAAAATAAGGCGAGAATGAATAAATACTACAGAAGGGTGTGATAGGACTCCAGAGCGAACTCCTGAACCCGCCTGTGCTTGTTCTCCGTGTTGTAACGTGCTCCTGCTGCAGCGTCGCTGCTTTCACTCGGCGCTTGCACTGCGGCTGGTTTCATGGCAGATGTCGTCTCCTCCTCAGGCTCAGTACTACGGCGCCATCAGCATCGGGACGCCTCCGCAGCCCTTCACCGTGCTGTTCGACACCGGCTCCTCCAACCTCTGGGTTCCCTCCATCCACTGCTCCTTCTTCGATTTGGCCTGTTGTGAGTGACTGAGCCTCGGTTCTGTTGGGTCGTCCTCTCCTGTTCATTTACTAAAACTAGTTTGAACCTTTGAGACGCGTCTCTTTTCAGGGCTTCATCATCGCTACAACTCAAAGAAGTCGAGCACCTATGTGAAGAACGGCACGCAGTTCTCCATCCGCTACGGCCGAGGCAGCTTGTCGGGCTTCATCAGCGGCGACACGGTCTCTGTGAGTCACGTCCTTTTTGTGTTTAACCACGTTCCTCACATTTGCTGGTCACGTTCTTCCCATCATTTCGTTAAAAGCCCAGTTTGTTTCCATGGCAACGTGACCTCCGTCTCCTTGCAGATCGCTGGCCTCTCGGTGTCCGGGCAGCAGTTTGGTGAGGCGGTGACGCAGCCTGGCATCACGTTTGCTGTGGCCCGGTTCGATGGGATCTTGGGAATGGGCTACCCGTCCATATCAGTGGAACGGGTCACGCCAGTGTTCGACACGGCCATGGCCGCCAAGCTGCTGCCACAGAACATCTTCTCTTTCTACATAAACAGGTGGGTTCTGGCACTAATGGGGCCGACGCTGTTCTGTTGGTGTCGCTGGTTCTAACGTCCTGCTGTCACTCAGAGACCCGAAAGGTTCCGTGGGGGGAGAGTTAATCCTGGGTGGAACAGACCCACAGTTCTACACCGGGGACATGCACTACGTCAACGTCACACGCAAGGCCTACTGGCAGATCCTCGTGAACAGGTGAGACGCTGCTCGGCCTCACGGTCATGAACAGGAACCGAAACGGTGCTCGCTGTTCCGTAAATAAGACAGTTAAAAGAAACCTGAAGTGGGACATGGACGCACCATAATAACACGGCAGCGTCTCTAACCCGCCCCCAGGGTCCAGGTGGGAAAGCAGCTGACCCTCTGCAAAGCCGGCTGCCAGGCCATCGTTGACACGGGAACGTCTCTGATCGTGGGCCCTCGGGAGGAGGTCCGAGCGCTGCAGAAAGCCATCGGAGCCGTGCCGCTGCTGGCCGGAGAGGTGACGCACTCAACAGAGCCCCCGCGTTAGCGTTGCCTCGTGGGTCACCCCCGCATGTCCCTCTCGTCTCCCCCACAGTACTGGATCGACTGTAAGAAGATCCCGTCGCTCCCGGTCGTCTCCTTCAGCATCGGAGGGAAGACGTTCAACCTGAGCGGAGAGGATTACGTCATGAAGGTAGAGTCCCATCGTTTGAAGGGCGCTGTGCTAACAGGGACCTGGTCTAATGTGAGATCAGCTTCTGACCCAGTCGGGTTTGGGTCTGAGTGAGGTCTTTCAGAACCACAAAGCTGATTTGCATGAGCAGGAAGCAGCTCCGCTTCTGAGCCGTCAGACCGCTGAAAATCTGGGTCAGGATTCTGTGGACTAGTGCTGACTCAGCATCACTGTGCTTAGTGTTATACTAATTAGTTGGGAATTAACATTATTGGTGCAAACCCGTCACCAATAATCAGCCCAGTGCAGTGAAACCTACTGATCGTGTGCCTTGCTGCTCGGTTCTGTGCAGGAGTCTCAGATGGGTGTGTCAATCTGCCTCTCCGGCTTCATGGCCATGGATATCCCACCGCCTGCTGGGCCCCTGTGGATCCTGGGAGACGTATTCATCGGGAAGTACTACACGGTGTTTGACAGGAACGCAGACCGAGTGGGGTTTGCTCCAGCCAAGTAGTCAAGAACTTAGAATGAATGTGTGTGAGTTTCACATCTGCTCAGAACAAGGAAGTTAAACCAACGGCTTGTTTCCAATCAGCAAGCGGTGATGCTACGCTAACAGCCATGTGATCTGCAGCCAAACAAGGGGAGCGTTTGTTTCCTGCTCTCGTTTGCCAAGCTTTGCTTTTGGAGCTTTAGCATTTTATCTGATTATGTGTTTGTGCTATTTAATTTGTGTCTAGATGCTTTGAGAGAACAAATGCATCACGCTTTTGAATGTAATGCTTCTGTTCAAACAGGAGGTGTCATTTTTACACGACATGCAGATCATGATTACCTTAAAGGAGGACAACCACACACTGTCCATGGTAACATTTATTGACGTATACAAAGTGCCGCTCAGTTCAACTCCAGAGCTGAACTAATAAAAAAATAAATTAAAAAAAGCCAAGAAGGGGGAGATACACAGCATGCGACGAAGCGAACACTGCAGCCAGTAGCTGCTGCGCAGGGCAGAGGTAGTGATCTGCTCTGGGTTGGTTTTTACAAGGACAGTGACTCCCCCTTTGTCGCACAGCAGTAGCAGAACTTAGGTCTGTAAAGGAAGACATTAAGATGCACACAAGACCAAGTTTATATCTGCACAGCCAGAACAAAGCACTTAATGAAGCACAACCATTCACATGTTGATTCTGAATTTATGCAAATAAATATTTGGCTCTTTTTTTGGTCACAAATGTACAAGAAATACAAAAATAGCCACGTGTCTCTCTGTCTGATTATTGTAGCAGAATATGTGCACAACACAAAGTGGGTAGTTAAAGCCTGGCAGCAACTGGATTTACTGTGAATGAACACAGGACGGTGGAGCTCCTTGTACGTGGAACATCACAAACCTTGGCTAGTGAATCTGCTGTTGTATAACTAACAGTAGATCAGTTGATTAGATCACACTGGAGGGAGATTAGCACCTGTAATCTATTAATATACACGGTGAGCAGGCTGCTAACAGTGATCCTCCCCACTGGCATCGCTAGCAGCTGATCAGTGCCGTATAGTGCCAGCACTGACTAATACTGGACTAATCCATGAGCGGCTACCTGCTCCACAGACGGCCCGGCTGGGAGTTAATCAGAGTTAAACACGTGCAGGTACACAACAGATACTACAGGAACAACAGGCTCCGCACGCCCCCTGAAACCAGGCCTGGAGCTGAAGTCAAGACCTGTGGAAACAAAACCTCCTCCAGGGTTGAACCAAGCACGTGCACAGCAACACTGATGGAAACTACAAAGATAAGCATCCAGGTGACCCAAGGAATTTAACACTTATCAACTTCCTTCTCAGACTGAAGAACACTTGATTTTTCCCCCACAGTGTAACACAACCAGTGACAATGATTGTATTGAGAAATAGTTGAAGCTTACCAGACTTTTACATCATAACAAGTGACACTGAAAGTGAAAGCTCCTTCTAAAAAGCGTAAACAAACGTCAGCTCTGTATCAGACACTGTTCATGGCAAAAGTAGTTCATAGTAAAATTATGGTTCATCTGTTTAAGTTGTATCCCCTTATTTATTTTGTGTGCGAGAGGTGGGAATGGGAAACAGTGTATATTAATTTACTGAAAATTCTAACCCACACATGCTTCTGAAGACAGCCTAAAGTTGTTTCCATCGCATACAATATAATGTAGCTTCTGTATGAATGAACCTGTACCTATGAAGTAGATTAGCTCGTCTCTAACTCAAGAACATCGAGTGCTTCAGGCTGATCAACCATTTATTAGCTTTTGGTTTGACATGACACTTTTTTCATCTTAATGGCCCCATCGTACGCCTGCTTTCCTAAAACATCAGTTAAAACAAGCCCACGTGGATCAACACAGACCCAGTCCTTCTTTCTCGACATCCTGACTCAATTAATACATTTGCTTTAGAGAAAGCCACAATTCTTCACCATCATCTCTCTGATCCCATCACAGCATTTTCCTTTCAAACTGACCTCAACACTAAGTAGCTTCTACACGATCGCATTTGTGTAGAAACCACGTGTTTGAGGACAGAGGATGATTCCATGCACATGTAGTTTCATTCCAGGAACCTTATTATAACTCCAGGTCACTGTCCAGACATTTCAGGTCTCTGTGTGGTGATGAGGCTGTCAGAGATGGGGGGCATCTGCCACAGCACTTCTCAGCAGGCCTGCTGGATCTGAGAGGGCACAGTAGAGCGTGTACCCCAGCTCATCCACCTCCTGTTCAGTCAGCTCACAGAATAAATTCACTTTGGGGCTGAGTGCACACGGCAGCCTCCCAGCCTCAAGGTGTCCCACTAGTGCTCGCAGCAGATGGAGGAAGCGGTCGGCCAGCGCTTCCTGGGTCCAGTCGCCCTCTTTTTCGCTCAGCAACAGGATGGCATTGGTGAGCTGGCTGGCGTTGAGCCGGTTGAGGGCGGGGTTGAGCTTGCACACAGCCTTCGCCACCTTCAGGCAGGTGCATCGGCAGCCTCCGTCCTCCTGGTCCAAAGCTCTTAGCCGCGCCGTTTCAGCCACACGGAAGCTCTGGCGCCACAGGTTCTCATGGCGCTCGGCAACAAGCCGATGCGGTTTGGCGATCAGCGAGGTTCCATCCTCCATCACAAGTAATGGAAGAAAGTCCACATAGAGCTTCCTGTTGGTCTCATACTGCACCTCCAGGGTCAGCGTTTCAGAGGGAACTACAGGACGGATGACGTAGTCAAGAACACTGCCTATAGCTGGCCAATTAATAGAACCAGCCACAAGTTTGTCGAAGACCTCAAGAACTGATTTGGGGGAGAGATAACCTCCAACCATGCAGCGATCCCAGTAGCTGCTGTTCCGTGGGAAATATTCTAAGTTTTCCCTGCGGACGAGCCAAAAACCTGGCAGATTCATGATAGTGTCCTCGCCAGGGATGGACGACCACAGGTTCTTCTCCAAGATGAGAGGCACCATTAGCTGGGCGTGGTCTGCCATTACCACCTACAAGAGGGTAGAAAAGAAAACATCCTGAATATCAAATCATTGCTTTTAAAGCTTAAACGTATTTGTCTGAAAGTCACATAAAACCTTTACCTGCAGGTCATCATACAGACTGCCACTCAGGTACATCTCTCTGAGCGGCATGTCAGGAAGTTTGGCATGGAGGAACACTCTGAGCTCAGCACAGATGTCCAGAGCTGCTCTCCTGGCCGTCGCTTGCTCCTCAGTAGGTATATTCACGCGGTTCTGGTAAAACTCCCACAGATGTTCTTGAAGAGAGAGACGCATCCTGGCCCGAAGCAGATCTGACTGAGCAGCACCCCCTCCTCCCACAGCAGCTCGACCCAGAGCTCTCCGCAGACAATCTGTGTAGGTCAGAAGCAAATATGTAGTAATGTTTGACAAAATCTATGAAATGACAACTGCAAAAAACTAAATTAAAGCAATTGAAATGACAGAACACAGTACACACTTTGAAAACTAAACACAAAACAGCACTAAAGAGGACCAACACCCACTGTACAGAAACAGCAACAATCCTCCCAGCTGGCAGACTGTCAACAGATTGAACATTTTAAAATGTTATGGTCTAAAACTGAAAATGAACTAGACTGCACTGCACAATAAGATACAAATGGGAAAACTGGAACTTAATTTACGTTACCTGGTTCAAAAGCATGTGAAGACGTGGGCAGAGACTGCAGCGACCTGCTGACTGTGGACTTCATGTCGTGGTTGAGGACCCGAGGTGAAGACCCCATCCAGGCGGGCTCCTCCCAGCTCCTCTTTCCTGTCTGCTCCATCTTGGTTGGGCTGGTGGGAGCACTTATGGCACGGTCATACATCTATGCAACAAGTATTTGGTTGGAGTGTTTGACATTTCATAAGTGTGGAAGGAAATAGTAGAACAAGAATTTTAACCTGGACGTAAATCTATTCCAACCTACTCTTTTCACAGCTAGTGTTGCAATGCCAAGCATGGCTGCTCCCCCCACCCCCAGCACAAGCTTGGCATTTGAAAGCATGAAGTCAATCGCAGTGCCAATCCCATTGTCATCCTTCTTCCCCTTACGGTCTCCGTTCACCCCCGCCATTCTGCCACTGAAAACAGAGCAGGGGATTAGGAACGAGAGTAAGAGCGTTGAGACCTGGACGGTTGAATCATATGTCCAACAAACAGCCACATGTACTCTGTGACCTGTGTGTTGGGACCTTTGCTTTTTCCAACACAAATACACAGAGGTTTTACAAACGGTGGACCTACCTGGGATCTAGACCTCCAGATGACCTGTGACCCGCCTTCCCCTACATAAGCCCACCCAGTCTGCTGCTGAGGAAAAACTGGCCCCTCTTCAGCGCGTCCTCCTTGTCCTCGTGTACGGTCAGAGCCTGGCAGCGGCGGAACTCACGGGCCACAGCGCGACGGTAGAAGTTACGGTCAGTGTACTGAAGGTGACGTCCTGCACGGAGCAGCGCCCGGTACAGCTCCAGCACCGCACTGCGAGACCAGCCGCCCATCAGGGAACACACACGCAGAGGGGGGACACCCTGGCACCTGGGGGACGAGGGGGGAGCACGTCAGTGGGGAGTCACATGGGCCACATCAGCTGTCCTCCAGCAAACGCTGCAGCCTGTTTGTGTTGGAGCACAAGGTTTTACACTGCAACAAACGGCAAAACTGCTACTAAGGCGGCTACACAGCCAATAATAGCTACCAGGCTAGTACGAATGCTGCAACATCCCTGTTCGCAGGCTCCCCAATTTCTGCTGTAGTTTTATTACCGCTGTGAATACTTAACAAAATAACAACAGCGTGACCAACAGCCGAGGAGTGTTTGTCTCCAGAAAATGGCTTCATCCAGAGTCACACTTCTCCCGACTAGCATGTTAGCTTAGCACGCTAGCTCGCTGACCTTACCTTTCGTCTGCCGCACTGACAAAGCAAAGTCATAAAATGCACGTGAGACAATTCAAAGCAAAGCCCGAACAAAAATGCAGAGAATAAAACCAGAACACCTACAGCTCAAAAACGAGACGAAACGTTTTTCAGCAGGCAGAAGCAGGAGTTTGATCAAGCCGGGGTCAGGCTCGGCTGCTCCACCCGGAACAAATAGGTTAGAGCACATAGACATCCGGTTTAATGACTACTGTTACAGTTATAAATATTGCAAATTTAAATTATATATACTATAATAACGTCATTTATACGATTCGCTTTTATACTTTTTATATATTTGACATTTTACTTTCTTTCAATTTAAAATATATTTTTATTCCTTAACACATTCGATGATTTAGGGTCATTTTTGGCCGTTCTCAAATACTAGATAAAATGTCAGGCTAAATTTTAAATATTAAGCCTATGGACTAAAATTAACTAAACAGACATGTACTGTATTGCAAATAATCCTCATTAACTCAATTAAAAAACGAAGTAAATGTACTGGTGTAATACATAAATATAAGTATATAAGTCGAGTATGTATATCAGTGAAGATTCTGTCATCCAGGTGACGTTTCATGGAGGTTGAGTCATGTTGAGTAAGTATAGTATCTCTGTCTGAATTGTAATATTTTAACATTCTTTTTATTCTAAGGACCCAGTTTAAATGCGGCAGGACTTTTTGATTCCACACAGTCATTGTATTGAGATAAAGGAGGTGTCATAAAGGAGGTGAGGTTAGCCAATCAAAGCCTCAGTAATTCAGTGACTCCTTTAGTGAAATTATTTCATGTACCTTAAGTATTAATCAGATAGTTTTCACAGAGGTTTGCCTTTTTTCAACACACTTGCTCTGAAAATGTTTTGTTGTATTTTGGCTGTGTATACATCTGAAAATGGCCCAAACATTTGTGTGAAACACAATTAATTAATCAGGAACATTATAATTAAATAGCTTTAAGCAAAGGTTGTTATTTCAGTCAACTTCCTGTCTTTCAAAACTGTCGGTGTCTTAATTTCCCAACTATAACTGCATGGCAAGTCTAAAGGAGCAGGTTTCAATACCTTCAGTCATCTTACATTTGCAGACAAGCAGATACAGATACATATCAGATGCCTTAATACAGTATATACAGTGGAATAGAAAGCATAGGAAAAGAGAGAGAAATTTTGCTTGCATTATTTATTAAACCATTATAAATGACAATTAAAACGTTTTTTTTCTGTAATAAAAAAGCAATTTATACCATGTAAATAATTACTGTCAATGGAGTTAATCTCAGAAAACCACCCACAATCTCCATTTACATTGCAATTAGTGCTTCATCACACTCAAATATTAAATGTTTTCCTGCAGCCTTTGTTTACCATATTAATGTTTGGATTATCTCATTATCTTCAGTTTGTTAGGTATTCAAGGGCCTTGTTAAATTAAAAAAAAAAAAAACAGGAGAAAGACTTGTGGCCATGGATACAGAAGAATCTAGGAAACCCAAAGATTTGCATCTAAATCAGAAAGAGCCATGACAAACCTACACCTAGGGCATAAACTTCATTCCTTTGATTCTAGGTATGATGGGAATATCCCTGATGTCATCATGCTGAAGCAGCCAACACAAGTAGCGTTCTGTTCCCATGCCCCATCCACTAGTGACGATTGGTTTCATTTGGCGCATGCTAATATACCATTTGTAGGATTGCTCTGGCACTGCATGGCGTCTGAGAGCCTCGTGCACCATCTCAGGGGTGGAATGACGCTCACCCAGACCCACAGTCTCACCCAGTCCAAACAGAAGGTCAGCAGCTTTAGCTTTGCTTTGCCCAGTCCCCTCTACGTATGCCTGGTAGAAGGGAACTCCCAGATGGTCCATCTCAGTCAGCCAAACAGCTCCACCATATTTCTTTATCAAAACACGTTCTCCTTTGCGTGTGAGCTTTCTGCCAAACTGGGGGTAGCCATCTTGGACCCACTCTAAACAGTCAGCAGTTGGCATCATGGGAATGGCTTGGTCCAGAGGGACTCTGGGTAGCATTTCTTTCCCATTCAACTTACCCAACATGGCTGTGACGTGAGAAAGGGTGCCAGCAGTGTTGAGGATTATGTCAGAGTGCTTCTTCAAAATGGACTTAGTGAGATGAGCCAAGTATCCCTCTGCTACAGAAATGGCTTTGTCCATGTCCCCCAGCAGTTCACATTCAACATGGTAGAACTGGTTCAAGTGGGTGGCATCAGAATCTTCACCTCTAAAGCTTGGAGATATGTAATAGGTCCCTGGCAGGTTCTCTTGGAAACGAAGGAAATATTCAAGTACGAATTGCATGGAGTCAGCCAGGAAAATGTCCTGACCCAACAAATTAACAGAAACTGGTTCCGAGTCAGATCCCAGGCCCATTGGTGAGGAGATGGTGTCTGTGGTTAGAGGGGTCAGAGCATAGGAGTACTGGCACAACGTGTGGAAGAATTCTACTGTGCTGTGGAAGAGTGTGTTCTGAATCTGAAACAGATTGCGATACCACGGGCTCCTGATGGCCAGCCTAGAGTGAACCTGAGGGTTTTCCCACGAACGAGGAGGCTTACACTGGGTGATTTTTAAATGGATCTTTTGCAGTGCCTCTGGGTCAGCTGCTGGACCCTCCAATGATGATACAAATCCAGGGTAGTTGTCAAAGAATTCTGATTGCAGCTCAGCAGAATTAGTGGCTTCAGATGAAGGTACCAGTGGGATCAGCTTCGCATGGGCATAGTCAATCTCAAATCCCTCAAAGATCAGTGCAACACCATGAGCTCTCATCCCCCTTTCCAGAAGTCGGGACACTTTGTAAGTGGCCACAATCAGTGCATTGTAGTCATCTTCATTTAACTTGAAGAGGTCACTGGTCAGTGGTTTGCGTGGCACCACAACAGTCGCTCCAGGACTATTTGGGTATGGTGTTAGAAAAGCAACATGCTCACTGTCTTCCCACACTCTCCACTGTTGCTGCTCACCACGTACAATGCGGCTGAACAGATTATCATTGGAATGGTCACCGAAAAAGTCAAAGCAAGAGGGTGCATTTGGTGTTGGCAGTCCACTTCTAATCTTGGTTTGGATTTGGGTCAGTGCCTCGTCATCCCAGCATGGCCCACTTTTTGAGGAGCAATAACCTGGATCACAGGAGTGGAATTCCTCTTCACCAGCAAGATGTGGCTGCCACTTCGGCTCTAAGCCATGAAGTGGAAGAAGTCTAATTTGTGCTGGATGATCAGTGATTGGATAGAAAACCAAGGCGCAGCGCTGCACCCCCAACCTCTCGCATAATAAGCCTGATACAGCTCTAGCTCCTTGAAGCCATCTCACAAAATCCACTGCAGGCAACTGGAAGATACTGCTTGGCCCACTGAGGGCTTTTCTAGTCAGAATGGTTGACCCAGTGGTCCAGGGATTGGGACTCAGATAGGCAACTAGCTCATCCGTTTCCCAGACCACACTGGAGAAGTTCTTCACAGGCCGAAGGACCTCAATTCGTGAAATGCCATTTACCATTGAGGCCACAAACATCACACCGGTGTTTGTTTCAATGATGGAATTTCCTTTTTCGTCCACAGCAATAATTCCTGCACAGAACCCCTTCAGATCTTCAGTCATGACTTCTCTACATGCCTGTCTAAGGCTATAGCCCTTGTAATGATGGAGACTGGCTATTTTCTCTGCAACTGAACGCCTCAGAAAGACATCTCCATCTCCAGAGCAGGTAACAGCTAATTTGTCATCAGCATATATCCCCGCCCCAACCACTGCTGTGTCCCCAACCCTCCCTTTGAGCTTTCCAACTAACCCTCCTGTGGAGGATGCAGCAGCCAATCCATGCCAGCAGTCCATGGCCACTGCTCCAACTGTCTGAGGGTGCAGGTATTTTTCAGAAAACCCGCCAGTAATCTTCACAGCCAACTCTTTGTGACGCACATCAGTGTAGAAATATTCAGGCCCAACAGGTTTCTCCTTTTCCTGCAACCCCTGCAGAAATTCTTCAGCCCCATCACCCACAATAAGTGCATGTGAGCTCTTCTCCATGACACATCTAGCTGCTTTTATTGGGTTCTTCACATTTTGCACACAAGCAACAGATCCTGACCTCCCTGTCCTGCCATCCACAATGGTTGCTTCCAGTTCATTTTTGCCATCTTTGTTGAACACTGCTCCTTTTCCTGCATTAAAGAGGAAACAGTCTTCCAGAGCTTCCACTGACCTTTGAACTGCCTCCACACTATTTCCACCTTCTTGAAGTATTTGGGACCCAACTGATAAAGCTGCCTGTAATGCAAACTCAATAACCTCCGTCACTTGGGTGTTCAGCATCATCTCCTCTCCAGCACCGCCGTGGATCACTAGAGTATAGTTTTGCTTCATTGCTGCAGTAGAATCTGCTGTGCTTTTGCCATTGCCGTTTAGACGTTCTGGACTAAGATACATCTCTGCACTCATTTTCTGTGTTTGCCCCACATGGAGTAGGCTCTCCAAGGCTCCCATTTGGCTTGCAATGGCATATCGAACAGCTAGAAGTAGCACCATGGCCAGGTTTGCTTTCAGGGAGTCTTGCAGCTTCTCTAGTGCCAGAGCAAAGTTTCCTTTCCCATTGAGCACAATGCGAACTTTATCTGTCTTACCCAGATAGGTCACAGCAAGTTGATCACGGGCAAAAACATTTCCTACACCACACTCAACACCACCCATTAGATCTGTGCCTGTGAGGTAGACAGATGGACATCCAAAAGGATCCAAAAACTTCTTCAGTGGATTGTCGGAAGGCAAAGATCGACGCAGGGCAGCTAGGTGGGGGCCGACACCTTGCCCACTTTTAGTATTTTTGATGAGATTCTTATGCTCTACAAATGCCACATGGAACATTTGCAGGAGGTCAGTTGTGTATTGGACTTTATTATCTGGGCCCAGGCAGGACGCTAAGGCAGTTACCAACTTGCGAGAATGAAGAGTGAGTGAGTATGTTGGATCACAACGGCCATGTTTGTAGTGGCGCATATGAGTGGGTGTGACAAGCAAGTAACTGGAAGCGGATTCTGGAAGAATCTGCCTCAGGGAGAGCTGCAAAGAGAAGTTGATCCAAGCATCGTATAAGCCTCGATGAGCTCTGAGAGTGGAAAAGACATCAGGATAAGAGGGAACGTCAAAAGTGAGAACGGGATTCTGTGACTTTAAAGGAGGGCTTGGTTGGGGGGTGTTTAAGCCCTGCAGGGGAAAGCTTAGGGAAGTTGGGCATACAGAATTAACACTGTTTACTGGGTAAGACTCGTTTCCATTGTCCTTGTCCACATCAACTAGGTGCAGGTCAATGGTCTCAGACAGGTTGTAAACACACTCAGTCACAAGTGCAGCCACCATCCCATCCACAGCGCTGTGCTCGAACACCATTGCAGCCGTGCCGTCCTTAAAGACCACCAGGTTTACCACCTGTTGAAAAAAGTGGGCAAGATCACATTTGTTTACAACAATAGAGCTATTACAATTTTGTGAATTATTGTACTGCAAATCTTTGCACAATACTTTACCAAGTTATGTTATTTGTTTTGTTCTAACCATTATTTACCAGTAATGAACCGATCGGAAAATGTTTCCATATACAAGATAAAATAACTACTTACACTAAAATAACAGTGTGTGTTAATGTGCGTTAAATGTGTTAAATGAAATGAACTGATCTCTATCTAATAATAATATTATGATCTATCACATACCTTGTCATAATATCTCAGACATGGACCATCTGTTCGTCCCAGCCTCACTGCATTAAGTGTATCAGCCAGGTCAGAAGGTGCATTGCAGTCTTCCAGACACAGCGTCAGGACAGCACTCTCCATCAGCGCCAGTGACGCAGCTGCTTTGCCCCCTTGTTCCAGGACCTGTTCTCTGATGGAAGCCCAGACTTTGCGTTCCAGAGCCGTGAAACTGCAAATGGCAAATGGATCATTGAGTTTCCCAGCACTAGGCTGGGACATCACCTGGTCCAGCTGGTTGTAAATGTCAATGAATGAGCGGGCTGAAATGGGTCCACCAGTGCTGGGACGCCACAATATGTCAACAGGAAACACTCCTCCAGCGCATGTGATGATGGCGTGGAGGCTGTCTGGGTATACCTGGAAATAAGGTACCAGGTAGTCAGTTCTCATGACAGTTGAATAGATAGATGTTCAAGGAATATTTATTGTGACAGATTCAACTGTAATGTTCTCTACCCTGTCAACTCACCTTAATTTGATCCTGACTCTTGCCTGGAATGCGGCTGGCAGCAAATACCTCAGACTGTTGTGTGTGCTCCATCGGCACGTTGCCTTCCAATAACAAGGGCTCACTATAGAGCTTGGCTGCTGCCCAAAGCAGTGCCGCTGCCCTGCCCAGCTGGGTGCATGTCTTTGCTTTGGATGGAAGGATAACAACAGGAAGGGCAGTGGACGTGGGCAGAGGGTCAGCACAGGACAGCAGACCTTTCTTGAACTGCTCCGTCACCCAGTTCTCTTGGCCTGAAGCTCTAGCTGTTAACTGCTCCTGGGCCTCCAGGAGGAGCCCCCTCTGCTGTTCAAGAGCATTTCTGAATGCGGGGTAAAGGTCTGGGCTTAAGGTGAGCTGCAGGACGCGGCCCACTTCCTGCAAAGTAGAGTCCAGTTGTGGAACAGGGTAGCTGCGAAGTGTCATCCTGTTCAAACGGAGGACGCAAATTAAATGGAAAAATATTATCACAGTTGATTATCACTATTATTACTATTTTTATTTAGTCACTGATAGCATGCAACATACTGATAAACATGACAACATTCATGCAGGTTTGTGTCAGTAGTGAGCATAGTGGCCTCACGGCAGCATTAAACTCAGGCCAAGAAAACAAAGACAGTGCAGTGGACCCTTTATTACAATCACTCGCATGTTTGTTGCGTGATGTCCAGACTTTTTCATATTAGTGCAACCAATTAAATGATTTATGGGGATTGCAGCTCAATTTAAGCCTTGAGACACAATAACCAGCGGGTCAACAGCTGACCATAGTGATGGCCAGTAACAGGCCCGCTCGCACGTGAAAGCAGTTACTCCTCACATCCCAAATTAAATTTGCCTTTTAGTGCTGGTTCTCTGTTTCCAATCCAAGAATGATTTAGGTCTTGTGATTTCAAACCGCTACAAATTAGAAGCAGTGTTTCCAGGATTACCACCACACGCTACAACGTGACTGACATGATGTAATGAACAAGATGTTAAAACTGAAGCCGATGGGTCCAATAGAGGCGTTCTGGACTTTAAACATCACCTGCAGCCTGTAAGTCGTATAGGAGGACGTTGTGCGACAGCTTACACCTCAGCAGCAAACACCTGACTAATACAAGGAGCCAAGAAATAAAGACATATCAACATTTAGCTTCAGAAACTATGCTACCCAAAAGAACACGCTACAAAACTTATACATATAATTCTGGGTAAACAAACAAACATTTTTGGAAATTTTGCCAGTTCAGCTTTCAAGTTTTTGTTCCTTTATAAGTTTCAGATATTTCAGATTTGTGTTTCAACAACACTGTGTTTGCTTAAATACTCAAAGCATTGAAAAAACGTTTCTAGCAGAATTCTTAGGACAAAGTTCTCAGGACAAGTCACAGTTTGGTCTCTCAACATGTTTAGTTTAAATAATCATCTGCTTTGGTTGTATTTTCACTATTTAAAAGAAGAAATTATTTCTCCTCTGTATTTTAGCCATATTGCACAAATTTCTTCCTTTTTACAGCTGAAGCATGAAAACCACCACACCTATCAGGTGCCAGATCATTTTACAAGCTCTCTTTATCTGCTGATACACATAATTTGAATCTTTGAGAAACCGAGCATCACTTAAAATTAAAATCATCTTACCTCAGTATGACTTTTCTCCAAGTTGTGGCCAGTTGGTTGGACGGTCAGACTCTCAGTGGTCGGGAAACTTGGTTGGACCACAGAAACAAGGCTTTGTCAGTAATTTGGAAGTAGTGATTCCAATTAAGCAATTTGGTGCATTGCCTCCCTCTCCATCCTGCCCTCACGTCGTATAGAGGACTATTTTCCATGCACACCCCTGCACAATAGTAGTGTTATGAAAAAGCACCACCTACCTCAAGGGTTCCGTCTCCCCAACCTTTCATTTAATGTGAAAAACTGAATCTGATTCACAATAACTTTTATTTGCCTCAAAACTTAAACCAAGTGACGTAGATTGTGCTCCTTTATTTTAGTTTAACACCATTATGTTCTGAAAGGAGGTGGGAAACTGTCCCATTCTGTTGGAGCTGGACACTGTGGAGGCTGTCCCTCTTTACTGGGATCATAGAGTCATCACAGTTTTACATGTTAATACAAATACATTTTTATTAAATATGTATTTCTACCCTACATCAGTTCAGTGTTGCCCACAAACATTCCAGGTGCATCTTGGCCTCGTCGCGCTCGTCGCTGGGCATCACCGCAGTTGGACTGAACAGTGCTGTGGCGCAACCTGCTGGTGTCGCAGAGGATGCGCACAACTCAACCGGGACATCGCTCCGCAAACAGTTTCTGTTGAAATCCTGAAACACTTTTTCCTGTTGCGCGTTCGCACACTCGCCTGACTTTGGTCATGGCGACTCCGACCCCGTCTCTGGTGTCCGTTCAGTGGCTGGCGAATGCATTCAGGCAAAACCTCGTCGGTCCCAAACTTCGCATTCTTGACGCTTCTTGGTTTTTACCCGTGATGCGAAGAGACGCAAAGGCTGAATTTGCGCAGCGGCACTTAGCGGGCGCGTGCTTCTTTGATATTGAAGAATGCCGTGACAAGAGCTCAGCGTTTGATCACATGCTGCCAACCTCCAGCGCCTTTTCCACGTATGTGGGGGATCTGGGCATCGGCGACGACGCGCACGTAGTGGTGTACGACGCCAGCGACTTCGGGTCGTTCACTGCGCCGCGCGTGTGGTGGATGTTCCGAGTGTTTGGACACAGCGCGGTGTCGGTTCTGGACGGGGGCCTGAAGAACTGGCTGGATGAGGGCTTTCCCGTGACCGCGGAGTTCTCCAGACCGGAGCGCGCAGACTTCCACGCAACTTTAAACCGGGCCTGTGTGAAGAGCTACGAAGACGTGCTGGACAACATCCGAACCAGGCAGGCCCAGGTTGTGGACGTCCGGACCCCAGGCAGGTTCAGGGGGATTGAGCCGGAGCCCAGAGAGGGTGAGAATAAAAAAACTATTACAGTCATTATGTGTGTGACTTATTATAACATTTGCTCTGATATCAATTATGGAATTAATTTAAAATAACATTTCATTACGAATTTATTTGTATTTATTTATTTACTGTCAGGTTTGTTGATTTATTAGATGGCTTTAGGCTTTCAGATATTTCACATCAGGTGGGTGTGCTGCCATGGAGACGGTTTAGTCGTGTCTCTGTCCCATCCAGACATTCTCCCAGGCCACTTCCTCGGAGCAACCAACATACCGTTCACAGCATTCCTGGATGCCTCTGGGAAGGAGCTGGGAACCGAGGACCTGTCCGGACTGTTCAGAAGGGCTGGGATAGACCTGGGGCGACCCCTCTGGGCCACCTGTGGTTCTGGTGTCACAGCATGTCACGTGGTTCTGGCTGCTCACCTGCTCAGCCAGCCCGAGGTGTGCATTTATGATGGCTCCTGGTACGAATGGTTCCAAAGAGCACCTCCTGAGCTCATCATCACAGAGGGCGAGGGAAAAACAGTGTGAAGGAAGGAGCTCAGGGTCTAGACTGGATAAACAGTGTGACTTTAAAGGCTGAAGGTATGTAAAGTATTTGAGAGTTCTTGTGTTGGATGAAAAGATCAGTATCAGTCAGTATCACTGTCCAAGTCATGTGTTAACACAGAGGAGCTTTGATTCATGGGAAGAAAAGCACTTTTCTCTAATGTGCTGTTCCTCTTTGCATTGCATAAAGCAAACTTTTAAGGCTCTTAAAAGGCTCCGGACATAAGTAACTACTTGGTTTTCTTAAAATGCTTTTGAGTGAAGTAAAGCAAATGTCTGTGCTTAATTCTGGTTGTTGCAAAGTAACATGTAAAAAATGAATGAAAAAAAATTTAAGCAATTAAAATAATGTGTCTGCCTGACAATGGCTCCAGATTTTGGTGTGATGACATAAAAATATATAACAAACTTTGATGCTGGGGCAGAAGAAATCTTAGCCAGTTCATCCTGGTCCCTCTACTTTACGTTGAAGTTCTTGGTTAGATGCCTAAATAAATGTATCAGCGTACTTTACGATAAAAAACGATTGTTTTTACTAGTATATGAGTGACTATATACTATATATTACACTTTACCGTTTATAATCAGTGTAGGCTGATTGAAAAAACATGAAGCTGGCAACATTCGCGCCACAACCAAGATGGCCGCCCCTCCCTTCCTTCCTTCCTTGTTTCCTTCCTTGTTTCCTCACCTCCCTCCCTGCAGGTGTCCCGCACTCTGCCTGAAGGTCCTGTCGAAATAAACATCGGGGTCCTTTTCTCGCGAGATTCTACGCGTCGAAGCCAAATTACGATGCACATTGTTTCACACCATAACTGGCAAAACTGTCTCAAACAACACCAGCGTATTTCGTCAAGAGTGACTAGGGAATGTTCATAAGGTCGACTTTGCTTTCGTTTTGCGTTTTCAGACCATCGCCGACGCAGTTGTTTCGGTTTTGAGCGTCGAAGGGTGTTTTTTCTTCCAGCCGCCGTCAACACGGCAGCAGCTAACGTTCGAGCTAGAGAAGCTAACGAGCTAGCTGCACGTCAGCCCCGCTTAATTCTAACGTTCAGCTGTGATTTAGGAGGTAAGTTCGGCTGCCAGACGGGCGAAGACGCGCCGCCGCCTCTGTTTGACTAGAGCTGCATTTAATTTCAGCGGACGTTGGTAAAAAGCTACATTCACCTCTATACTCGACTAATTAACAACGTCATCCGTGTCTACATGTCTGTTGAGGAAGGACGTCGCCAGCGCGCATCAGGACGCTTAGTGAGAGCCGTGGAGGCTGAGCGCATAAATAACTTGTTTTGGTTTGTTTTTCCGCAGGGAGGCGTTGATGAGCAGCGATGTCCGGCATCGCTCTTAGCAGACTGTCCCAAGAGCGCAAAGCCTGGAGGAAAGACCACCCGTTTGTACGCAGACAGCCACTGTGCAGACACGTGGATGACGGGCAACTGGCAGCTGATGTGTTTTAATGGCGTGTTTCCTGCGTCCTCAGGGCTTTGTGGCGGTGCCCACCAAGAATCCCGATGGAACCATGAATCTGATGAACTGGGAGTGTGCCATTCCAGGAAAGAAAGGCGTAAGTTGGTAGCTGTCTAGAGACGGGCCCAGTGGGTCAGCTGCCTGTCACCCCAGCCTTTTCAATCTTTACCAACAAGCCCTCGTCCACAGCCTGGCAACAGGAATTGTCCATTACTGTATTAGGTTGTTCGAGTTTTCATTAAGGTTATGTAGCATCTTTGACTATGTCAGTATTGATATATTTTGTATTAAATTTTTTATTAGAATTGTACAGACATTTTATGAATTGCAATTAAATCTCTTATTATTATCATATTCTGCTACAACATTGCTCTTGCGCAACAGTCGTGTTGGTGCCACAACAAACATTACAGATACTGTTACATACATACACACACAAGTGTTTTCAGGTGTTTGTTTTTTGTTAATAGAAAGACAGACACAGAGCGTATTTAGGAAAACCACGTCATCGCTGAACACCTACTTCAATTATTCTTTTGTCTTTACTGTCCAATGTTTTAACGCATACGCGAAAAAACTAAAAAAATAGTTAATTTTAAAATGTAATATCAAAGAAAAAATATCAACTATATATAAAATATATATATCAAATGATGTGATGTTTCAGTAATAGTTGGTGGTAAGTAATTTGTGTCATAATCTAAAATCAGAATGCAAAAATAACGATGCCCGTCCTGTCCTTGGTTGTAATGGTGACTACACAGGATGTAGTATTGCTCTAATTACTGTAATGGGTCGAGTTACTTCAAGGAAATGTCATGTTCAAATTTAGACGTAAAGGTGTCACAAGAGAGACAGTTTAAACCTTTTTTTTTTTTTTTACCTTGGTGCTTAAAAAAAAAGGTTGTTGGAGCTGAAGGACCCAGTGTCTAAAGCTGGTTGTGTCATAAAAATTGCTGAATACTTGCTTGTTGGCTAAGCAAAAGAAATACCTGCGTTATGTTTTTGTTTGATACATTTATAGCTGAGGTTGATTAGGTTACATTTTTATTCTAGATTAAACTTTTATCAGTGAGTTTACCAAAAGTTGTTTCATGTTCTTTCTCCAGACTTTGTGGGAGGGAGGACTCTATAAGCTCAGAATGCTGTTCAAAGATGACTACCCTTCCTCTCCACCTAAATGTGAGTACTGGACAATGCTCGGTGCATTTTAAATTAGAGGCCCAAGGTTTACGTGGAGTATTAAAATCAAAGAGTAAGTAAATGTTAGACGGCAGCAAACCAAGGTGCTCACGTAGACTTGTTAAATGTTTGATGAGTGTCAACAATGTGGTGCATATTCACGGATTTCTCCCAGGATTCCGTGGTGTGATGGCTGCCTTCGTTATATTAATTGAAATCAACTGATGCTAGAGCAGAGGATGATGGTAAACATTCCTCTTGAAATATTGAGTGACTGTTTTCTACAATGCCTGTGTTGTAGCTTGTAATTAAAATTAATGTTTAATTGAACATTTCCTATTTTGGTCTTTTGAATTTTTTCCACGCAGGCAAGTTTGAGCCACCAATATTCCACCCAAACGTTTACCCATCAGGCACCGTATGTCTGTCCATCCTGGAGGAGGATAAAGACTGGAGGCCAGCCATCACTATCAAACAGGTATGAACACTCACACATTTATTTTTAGTAAATTCAACATTTGGTTCAACTTGTGATTGACTGCAGCAGTGTTTGTGTTGTTTGGATCCTAAGAGTGCAGCCAGTGTTTACTTTATTAAATATTAAGAATTATTTAGCTCTGAATGGAGGATTATTAACTGCTTTCAGATTCTGTTGGGGATCCAGGAGCTGCTGAATGAGCCTAACATTCAAGACCCAGCACAAGCAGAGGCTTACACAATTTACTGGTAAGTTTTTTTGTTTTTGTTTTTTTAATTTTCAGAAACATCGTGTATATATACCTTTTTAAGGGATGTAGCTACTTTAGATCAGCTTTGATTACCTTTAACATCAGTTTCTGGAAACAGGCTTAGTCATAAAAAGTCCAGCATGAGTAGACTCGTGATTAAGCGTCTTAATCTCTGTGCTCTGTTTTTTTCAGTCAGAACAGGATGGACTATGAGAAGCGGGTCAGGGCACAGGCCAAGAAGTTTGCTCCCACATAGACGTGAGTGCTGTCCTCCATCCCATCCTGAGCAGCCTGACGTGATTGATGTTACAAACAGGAGGCAGGTGTTACCTGAAGGACCACTCCAATAAGAATTCAGTTTTGAGTATTATCCTACTACTACAGTTTCCTTTGTTTTTATTGTTTCCTACCTATTTCTCTTTTCGAAGTAGCAGAAGTTCTGTGAAATCATAATTTTACCTGTGTTTAAGAAATAATTATGCATTTCTATGCATAGCTGATGATTCTGAAATGTTGCTGTCAGCCTTGCTAAGCTCGCTCATTCTTCCATTAATACTGTAGCTCGTGCTATGTATTGACAGCACTGTATAAATGAGATTTGATGTCCAAACCGATAGTCTGGCAGAAATTGTGCCTCCACAAGTGTTACAGGTGGTGTTACATGAATAAGGGTAAAAAGTCGGACGAAGCAGTCAGAAGGAGCCGTCCTCTGCTTCTGAGTATTTCCATTCTCGTCACTCATTTAAAAAATAAAATCCAGAGCAACTCATTAAATCTAAATCAGTGTTCTGGTGATGAGCTAAACTTAAACCTGACTTTAGTGCAGTGGAATTAAGATAAAAGATTCTTTTCGTGAATCCAACTGACGAAGGTCCATGCAATAATATCATCTGCTTCCCAAATGTAGTATGAGATGGTGTAAAAGAGAGGTTTCCATGCTTTTATCGAGCTCCATTCAGCCATTTTTAATGATGATTTTGTCCCACTGTGCTTCAAAAATGAACATAAACCTGTATAAATGGAGCAGCTGTGAAGCTGAAGGCTCCTCATTGGAGTGGCCTCTCGGCACGGAGTTAAGAGGAAAGTGCACTTGAGTAAGCAAAAGCCTGAGATGTGGCCTCTGAACATACGAGCGCATGTACATAATATAAATATTGAAGAAATGTGGAACTTATGTTTTATATTGTTTTAGCCAGTTGACATTTGTGTGTGCTGTTATAACAAAGACACAATAAATGGCATAAAAAATAAAGTTCAGTAAAGAAAGTACTTTTTTCCTACTGTGGCTTGTTTTTTGTAAGACATTGTGTGTTACTATTAAATATTATATTTTTATATTAATAATAATAATTTTATATTGTTTTAATTTCCAAACCTTCAGTCAAGAAGCCAGTTTGCCAACAAACTTAAGGTTTAAATGTGTAATCTTTTTGCCAAATTTGGAAGCTGTTTTGCTCTCACACAACACACTCGCTCTCAAACTAACACCTTTGGCGTTGCTTCACTGCTGTGGTTGATGATCTCAGTACGGCCACATTTGACCAAAACACTGATGAGAACACAACTTTTCCTCCCTCATTCAGTGTGAACGGGGAAACAACGCACTTCAGCCGCAGTGCTGAAGCACCAGATATGTTCTCCCTGAACCTTGTTTGTAACGGCGCCGCTCCTTCTTCCATGTCTGCTTAAACGTAGGGATGCTGACGAGCACTGCTGGAAGTTTATGGTGCAGCTTCTGCACGTTGTGGTCAGCTGTTGGTGGCTCTGATGCACTTCTGCCTTTTCCTTTTATGATTGTGATTTGCTGTTGCCTGCTGCTCAAATGTAAACAAGGGGGGGCATTATTTTGGAGAAGAGTTACCACTGAAGAGATCATTGGTTAGACAATGAGATCTGTGATAACCTTTTGGTTTAGGCTCAACCAAACTCAAGTCATGTTGACGATTGCAGCCTGAGAAGATGCAGCTGTAACCTTTAGTCACAGTATTTATCGAACTTGATGCTGAGATATTTATAATGTTCAGTCATTTAGTGCACGCGGCCCCACTCAGCTACGACCCAAACCACTAAATGGTTGCAGGAACTGAAGAGGTTTATTTTTCGCTCGAATGGAGGTGGTTTCGACAGAAACCACTGAAACTTGCTTTTTGTCAAAACCTGCCTTCTGCCCTCTCATGTCAGACCTGTGTAGTGTGTATCTGCAGGAGCGATCAGATAAAAGAGGTTGAGGAGTCGTTTGAAGTTCCGTCGATACAACAAAATTGACAAGTGTATAAACTGCCAAAACAATCCTGGAGCAGAGATCAGGATCATCTCCCTGCTCGGTTTCATGTCGTCAGCGTGACGCGTTGGCTCTAAGTCTTCATCTTTAAAATGTGGGAACCGACTGCGCTCCCGTCCACTTCATTTACTCCATCAGCAAATGCTGGTTCACGCACGCTACGTGACATCGTTTCCATGCGTGTTGTTAGCGACAGTTTATCAAAGACTCGCGTGGGTGGAGCTGTTTGTGCGCAGCTTATTTCAGCCACTGTATTTGCTTTGTGACTCAACTAAACTCGCACATTCAACTGTACTGTGTTTCGTGCCAAAGCGCCTGAGGCCGGAGGCCGAGCGGCTGCCGGCGCCGGTCCTGGGGCTGTACCTGACTGTGTGCGGCAGGATATTAGTCAGCTCAGGCCGCTGTTGACAGGAATCTTTCACTTAGATGTCATTAAGCTTCAGCGGCCGCTGCCATGAAGTGGTTCTCCATGTTTTGTGTGTGTTGCATCATGCTTGTTGTACAAGTGCACCCTCCCTTGTTGTTCTTCTCACCTCCTCTCCGCTGAGCCAGCCCCTGCCTTTGTGGTTTATTGGTGGTGGGCTTTTGCTGCTGTCTGAGCACAAACATCACTATGGTCTTCTGAGCGGCTCCACCACCTCACATACGGTGGACTTTGACCTTTAGACAAGTGCTGTGTGCTTTTCTTCCTCCCACGCCGCCTCTGCAGCCTTCAGCTCCCCCCGCTCGTGCCTCTCCTGTTACCGCCGCGGTGGCTGGTGCTGACACCTCAGTAACTTCAGGCACTTGTGCGTATGGGGGGAGGTGGGGGGGGGGGGCATCAGATCACCCTCTGGCCTACTGCAGGTCTGAAACCCCCGCAGGCTGCTACAGCGCTGTTGTGTTGCAACAGTACTCGCATGTGTGGATGCTTTGTGGTGTGTAGGCTGATACCTGCACCAGGGATGAGGATTTCACAATAGCCTTTCATTGAACTTGAAGATTTAGATGAGTGCTCGTGACCTACATTGATATGATCAATTCTGTTGCTCTTCAGTTGGCTTGACTGTAATTGGCTGAAAAAGTTTCACTACCACTTCGTTATTCTTCATCTGCAACATAAGCTCTTATTTACTTTCCTGTTATAATACTTACAAATAGTTTTTTTAAGTTTTTGTAGGAGGAATAATTTTATATCATCATAGAGATCATGAATTTCTGTTGTACTCAGCGGAAGAGGAAAAAAAGAACATCATTAAGCAGTAAAAAAAAGGTCAATTTAATTTGTGTGTGTGTGTTATATAATATAATATAATATAATATAATATAATATAATATAATATAATATAATATAATATAATATAATATAATATAATATATACAGATAAGAATTCGTATATAATATATACGTATAAGAATTCTTATATAACATATAATAATATTATATATTATATAATAATAATAAAATAGATGACAATATTATTAGTAAAACAAATTTTTGGGATTGGGATATATATATATATATATATATATATATATATATATATATATATATATATATATATATATATATATATATATACATAGTGTGTGTGTTGCATCATGCTTGCAGTTGGGGCCTGCAACACAGTGAGGAGTTGAGGATGACCAGAGAAAGGGAGAGGAGGAGGCTGTTGCAGGAAGGGGCTGTGGCCCGCTTGTACTTTTTTAATTTATTGTTATTTTTGTTTGGTTGATTTCGTCTTATGTTGTTCACTGAGTGAGAATTCATCTCTGCCTTACTCCTACTGTGTCTCCATCCGCTAAACGGTCGTTCCAACACTTGCTTATACACAGTGTGTGTGTATACACTACGTTTCTGATGTAGTCTTGTGAGTCCCAGACTTTGACAATGGAGTAAAAAGTAAAAGAAGGAAGGACAAAGTTCTTTGAATGAGACTTATTTTAATATTTAAAAAATGTTTTAGATCATTTGAACTTTAGTGGAACCTCTCTGACTGTGATTCTTGTTACATTTGTTACTACTATATGTTAGCCTGCTATATGCTAGCCTCTAATTTCAAGTAGTTTCATCTCGTTCACATGCTAAAGTGTAACAAACTTATATTAAGATCGCGTTTCATCAGTAGACGCTAAAGACTATAAACAGTTACTCAACGTGCCTTTAGGAAACGTGCTGAGCTTCAGAGCAAAAGGTGTGAATGTTTTAAGGCCTTTGACTGAAGAGAAGAAGTGTTTAGTGACCCTTGAGTGACGAACACCCTGCAGCTTTAACTTTCACACTGCTTTCCTCTACAGAAGCGTAGAGTAGCGCACACACACACACACACACACACACACACACACACACACACACACACACACACACACACACACACACACAGCTCTGCAGTGGTTGTGGCTGCAGCAGCCGTGGTTTCAGTGCTCAACTATTTTTGTGAGTGCGTGTCTGTGTTTGCATCTTAAAAACAATCCATGGGACTAAATCTGGTGCGTTTTGCCTCCTCAATCCTCCAAATGTTCACTTTAGCCGAGTTTCATTGACATAAACCACTTCATAGGTGCAAGGTCCTTTTTATACAACCCGCTTTATGTTGTGATTGAAACAGGATGTGGTGTTGCTTTGTATTTCTTGCTTTCAGCTGAATTATTATCTGGCTGCGCTGGGGTCCAGGTAGCAGGAGGAGCCGCTGGGTCCTCCTGCTCCTCCTCCTGCTCCTCCTCCTCCTCCCCGGCCCATCCTCTCTCTCTCTCTATGTGTCTGTGTATCACTCACAGGTTCACAAGACTTCCTGTGAAGCTGCGGTTACAAGTGGAAAATGTCACTGGGCACTTAGATGAAAAGAGAGGGGCGTGAAAGAGGAGACAGAAGGATGAGCGTGAGTGACGGAGAGAGAGAGAGAGAGAGAGAGAGAGAGAGAGAGAGAGAGAGAGAGAGAGAGAGAGAGAGAGGTACCAGTAAAAAGACTGAGGGACACAAAGACGCAGCACAAGAGGAAATCTGAATTAGTCCAGAGCAGGAGGCAGTAATGCGTTTCCTCCCAGCGAGCACCTGCTGCCTTCACTGACCCACGACACAGGTACGGTTTCACCTTTTACCAATCGTGTCCTGGTTAACGCCGTACGAGCAGAATGTGGAGTATCGATGTGTTTCCATGTGTTTGAGTCATAACCGTGTTGCTCGTTGTGGTCGTCTGGTCGGTTTCCACAGCTGATCTTAATGTTATTACATGGAACAAGTGCCTCTGTTTCCACTGTAAATGTTTATTATGTGCACTTCAATGACAGCTTCACCTGCTACGTTCACACAGTCACTCGTGTCCCAGTGAGCTCAGGGTTTGGTGGAGTCACGGCCACAATTGACTCAAACTGCTGATAATGTGTCGGACTTCATGAAAAAGCTCAGTTCTTTGAGTCACACAATGTCCGAGGTTTAAAAAGATTTCCTACGTCAGCTCCGTTCTATTCTCAGCTTTATTATCAGCCGCTGGTCGTGAACTCAGTGGTTCTGTATCAGCCAGTTAGCGCGTTTTCTGCCAGCGCTCCGTCACAGGTGCTGTTCAGTCAGTTTCAGTGTTTCGTGTGTGGACATCAAGTGCTGTTTTCTCACTTTACATAAAGACTCCGGTGGCAGCGGGCGGCGCATGTACTTTCAACTTTCAGGTTTCACAAGCAGGTTTCTATGGGTTTCATTAAAGACGCTGCTTGTTGTCGTCAGGCTTCGTTCTCATGTGATGGTGTTGGTTTCCCTGTGTTGCAGTGGCTGCGACGGCCATGGAGCTGCCGTGCTCCTTATTCCTGCTGCTGCTTCAGGTCTCGGCCCGCGCCGCTCACTCACACAAAGGTACAGCACATGTTCAGAAGCGGACCCGTGTCTGTGTCCACGCTTCACCAGGAGCACAGAGATGCGTCACAGCTGCAGAGCAGCGCAGTGGAGCTCATGTTCGTCCTCCTGCCACCGATAAAGAGCCGCTGTCTAATCTCTGCTGCTGCTTGTTTTGTCTCAGGCCCTCGAGGACTCTCCTGTCTGAATGACTTCGTCAGCACCGTCAGCTGTACGTGGGACGGGAACCCACCGCCGCCGGCTCCTGGTGTGGACTGCTGGGTCACTGGTAGGAAGACCACCTGGAAGTTAATGGAGAGAAGAACCCAGATAGTGATCACGTAAGACCTTCCCTGACCTGTCTTCGGGTCCATGTGCTCCGTTTCTTTTGGAGCCTCTGTGAAGCAGATGCAAACGTTTGAAATGTGAGCGTGTGCCTGGTTTCCCTCAGGCGAAGCTGCAAGCTGAGGCTCCATGGCTCCACTCCAGGCTGCAGCTTCGCCTTTGAAAACGAGGTAACCAACACGAAATGTAGCAGCAGCCAAGCAAGAGCCTCTTTGATCCGCTCAGACACTAACAACGCGCTCCCTCCATAGTTCAACAAGATGGAGTCCATGCCCAACATCAGCATGGAGTGTAACGGCACCACGGTGGACGCCATCCTGCACTATAAGCCCCTCCATCACAGTGAGTCCTTCTTAAACCCGTAGAACTGATTTCATCGACGCCGGGAAGCAACTGTTGTTGACTGCGGCCTTTGTGTACGTGTGCAGTCAGGCTGAATCCTCCAGGTCTCCCCACCGTCAACAAGTCCACCAATTACACCAGGATAGAGTGGAGCCCTGGCAGTCCTCTGTCCGTGTACATCGACATCCAGAACTTCGAAGTGCAGGTCGCACAGGAAGAGCAGATGTGGAAGGTGAGAGTCTACGTAGTGCTTTCACAAGCAGATCCACTGGCTGCGTGTGTGTAGAGCATCCTCACAGCGACAGGTGCCACATGAGAGCCACTCACCAGCAGTCACACCTGCACACTGACCGCTCAGCGCTCCTTTTCATTCCATGCATTCATTTCAGTCCGCCTCCTCTTCCAGCTGTTTTCTTCACAGCTGGACAGAGTTTGATTAGTCATTTCAGAGCATTAACGCGGTGCAGTCGTGTTCTGTGTCACTGCTTCTCTGCACGTCATCGTCTGCTACTTCCCTTTCGGTGATGTTTCTATGCTCACATTTATTTAGCTCAGGCTAATTGAGGTTTCACACGTACGTCATGTGAATACTAAGCAGCCCGTGCTGCTCACACGATAAGTGCCACAGTCTGTTGATTTACCTGCGCCACACGTTCCTTCATCAGGAGGCCAAGACTTTGTTCACGGAACACCGGATGATAGAAGTGCCCTCGGCCCAAATGCCGGGCAGGTGGCAGGTCCGGGTCCGGGTCCGCTACCCGAGGAGCCAGAACGGCCAGTGGAGCAGCTGGAGTCCGGCTGCGTCCTGGATGGGGGCGGACGCGGACGAGCCCCGGGTCCAAGGTAGGAGGACCTCAGGTGCAGGTGGTCGGACGGTCCTGGTCCGTCCGGCTGCTGACGCCGGCGCTCTGTTTCAGACCGGTTCTGGGTGAAGTGGGGACTTCTGCTCAGCGCCGGCCTTGTGGTTTTACCGCTGATCATTTACGGGGGCTGCGCAGTCGTCAGGTGAGCGTGCTCTGTGTGTGTGTGTGTGTGTGTGCGTGTGTGTGCGTGTGTGTGTGTGTGTGTGTGTGTGTGTGTGTGTGTGCGTGCGTGCGTGCTTGTGTGTGTGCATGTGAGTGTGTGTGTGCGTATGTGTGTGTGTGTGTGTGTGTGTATGTGTGTGTGTGTGTGTGTGTGTGTGTGTGTGTGTGCGCGTGTGCGTGTGTGTGTATGTGTGTGCGTGTGTGTGTGTGTGTGTGTGCGTGTGTGTGTGCGTGTGTGTGTGCGTGTGCGTGTGCGTGCGTGCGTGCGTGCGTGCGTGTGTGTGTGTGTGTGTGTGTGTGTGTGTGTATTTTACTATGTTTAACCTGCTACTTTGCAGCTTCAGGCGTCTCAAAGGAAATCCTGTTCCAAGTCCGTCCAAATACTTCCACAGTCTCCACTCTGTGCACAAAGGAAACCTAAAGGTAAAAATGATGTTTACTCACACACTGACAGATGTTTTATAATCTGCTTAAACTTCATACTGAGCCCCACACACATGACTTACTGGAAAAACTGATTTTGTCCTTCTGCCTCAAACTAGTGATTTTAAAAACCTGTGTTATGTGGGACGTGTGTGGAGCCCCAGGGCCCAGTGCTGGGACACCATCACTTTGCTCTGCAGCAGCGTTTACCAATTAGATTTTTATTTGAACAGACCTTTAAACTGTGAACCTCGCGACATTTGTGTTAAACGACAGAAGAGCTGGACTCAGGCTGCAGTGTGTGATTCCCCTTTGAGCCTGGATGCAGGAGGACCGTGCTCATGATGCAGCCGGCTCTGCTCCAGCCACTGCCTCCTGGAGGCTGTCTGTCGTACTGCTGACACTGACGTTTCTCCTCTAATTGTTGACGCTGCTCTAAATCTCCTCTTCTTCCTCCTAGAAATGGCTCAACCCCCTGTCAGCGTCTGACTCTTTCTTCACGGCCGAGGCTCTGGATCCCATCTCTCCGGTGGAGGTGTGTGAGAGCTGGCACGTGCCCCCCCCCCACCTCCCCCTCCTCCAGCTCCACCAGCGCCCTGCTTCATTTCCAGAGTTACTCGGACTCGGACACCAGCGGCGTTGGCGACAACTTCTCCTCCTCCTCCTCCTCCGTCTTCTATAACCTGGGCTACTTCCGGTCCCCCTCGTCCGGCAGCTCGGCCCGCACCGACCCCAGTGCTGCCTACTTCACCTATGAAGATGATTTGCACACTTTTCATAACGGTCGCAACCTTCACGTCTCACTCTGCCCCACGTCCGCCGCTCCTCCAGCATATGAGGTCCTGAAATGGCAGCTGCAGACCCCAGACTCTGGATTCGGGATGGGACCGGATGAGGAAGAGGACAAGAGCGATGGAAGAAGCGTGGGTGTGGGAGCTGTAGGGACAGAGGCTTCTGCTGATCCAGCTGTTTGGAACCCCCCTCCTCCGCCGCCTGCTCTCCCCCTTCCTCACCCCCCCGTTCTCGCTCACAAACCCTCCGACCTGCAGGCGGCGGCGGCTGATGGCGGCTGTGCAGCCTGGCCTGTGTCTGGTATGTGCAGGTCGTCCTCGATGCCCGTGGAGCCCTGTAAAACAGGCTACCTCACCCTCAAAGAGCTGCAGACCACGTTCAGCAACAAATCCATCTGAAAAGCCGAGCGGCGCTGCAGCGCACGCTTGGACCAGGACCTGTACACGAACGCAGCTCTCAGACGCGCAGATCTGTATTAACCACGTGATCCACTGTCGTTTCCCAGCTGATGCATATATTGAAGTATTGAGTGGCTCTTCAAAAACACTTTCATATTTTTTTCTGAAAACAGCTGCTTGCTCCATGGGCAGAACAGAAGCTAACGGAGGCTCAGAGCTGCATAGAAGTGAAGGAAGTGCAACGCTGGGCGATCGCTCTCTTGACATTTCTTTCCCTGAACAATAACTTTAATAACTGTCATTGGTCTATTTGTGTTCACTGGATCAGCTGTGTCGTTGTCTTTTATATCTTAATCAGTAAGTTTAGATAGAAAGAGATAGATTTAGCATTAAAAAAAAACTGACAAAAATCTGTAGCTGACGCCGGGACAGGACCAGGCTTCTCCTTATTTACTCACTTGCTGGACGTATAGAAACAGCATGAACGCACTGGAAAAGACATTACTCTAAACGTACGCTCGCCTCTCAACACTGTCCAACAAGCTTTGAAAATCTTTATTTCTGCAGGCAGATCAAGGATTTTGATGATGAAAAGTCATAATTTAACACATTTATCGCTCGCACTCTAAGAGGACGGCCTGATGGTTGGACCTTTTCATTTCTGATGATGAATGAAGCCCATAAATTCAGTTTGGGCTGCTTGTTGTAGAGCGATATAGACCAATGAGGTCAGTGATAAGTGTCGCTACTCCTGTCTGTACATGCAGGTTGTTTCCGCTGTATTTAGTGACATCTGTGCAGAGGCCAATCAAAATAAAAGCTCTGGCAGAAATGGGTCACCCGTCGGCTTCCTGTGTGTGTGGAATGAGGCCTCGGGGGTCGCTGAGAGTGAGAGGAGACCAGCTTTCAGGGTGTGTTTGTGTCCTGTCAGGTGGTCCTGGCGGTGGATGTGAGTGTGAGCGTGTGTATTAGACTGTGGTTTGACATTTAAGTCTGACACAACCAGCAACATCCGTTCATCTTACAGAGAATTTACAAGATCTGGCCATGTCAGTCAGAAACCACACACGCACCGTGCTCTACAGGCTCCTCTTTCCTTTTCACAGCACAAAAAACACTTTGTACCAAAACAGCGCTCTCACACAGCGTTACACTGCTTCGAGCCGCATACGTCACGGTGTAAGTGTTAGACACTGGTGACTACAGGTTGAAGTGGAAGAATTCACCACTAGGTGACATTAACCGACAGTCAGAGGTTCCGTTCCTCCTCCTCTCCGTTATCAGAGTCAATCACCACAGACGAGATGCAGAGCTGGAAGGAGAGGGTGGAAACACACACACAAACCCCACACAGCCTGTTCTGGATCCAACCCACAGACAAACGGGAGGATGTGAGGTCGGGCCGACTCGGGTTCCCACCCTTGTTATGTGGAGTCAAAACAGATCCCACTGCAGCTGTCACCAGCACCACACATCTCAGCATATGAGAGCGGTTTTGTTAATGCAGAACCAGATCTGAAGTGGAAACCAAACCAGAGACAGCTGTTAAAGCCGTTGGTTGCAGCCTCACAACAGATTTATCTTTTATATACTATACGTACATATTACATACACATTACATACATATTACATATTATGTATGTACATCAGCCAGGGTTTCATGCAAACCCTAGTCGAGCTCATCTCCATCATCCAGATGTGGAAATTTAAACAAAACATCTAATAGACAGAAGAGACAAAGCAAAGCAGCGCTCATCTGCTTTGTCTGGACACAAACCAGATGAAACCCGATAATTAGCGACAGCAGAGGCGGATGCTTCCACCTGTTTCCAGTCCGTAAACTAAATGCAGTGATTTAATGAGCAGACACGAGTGGTGCCAGTGTTTCTACGTGGGTTCCAGCTGGAAGCGAACAGAGACGACGGCCTGCGTCCACAGGACCCGCCGCTCGTCCTCCGTCCTCTATGAGCTCAGCCACAGCAGTGCTGAGGTCCCGTCACCTCTGGCCTCCAGCTCCGACGTCATCCCCTCGGCCACTGCGCTCAGCGTCACATGCACGTTTGATGGAGGCTTTTTATTGGAGACTGATTTGATGCTCGGAGGAGGCGGCTGCTCCTAAAATCAAACCCACACGGAGGTAAACGCAGGTTTGTCGTGAGAGAGCACACAGTAATGAAGCAGTAGGTTCACACTGAGAGCAGGAGGAATGCTCCCGGCTCACGTTACACGTCCTCCATCACACAGATGGAGTCAGAGGAGGTGGAGGAGGTTTCACTGTTGTTATGAGGGAAGCAGCCGTCTCAGAAGTCACACACGTCTTTACTGTTATTTCTGCCTTTACGTCTGTTTCTCTTTCATTCACACTTGAATGCGTTCCTTTGTCTCCTCCTTCCTCCCATAAAAGCAGAGCAGAGCAGGAAATGCTTGCACTAATTGATGTCCCCGTCGTTTCCTATCCTGCGATTGCAGCTGTTGGTCGTGTCTGCGCTCTCTCCTGCTGCAGCTGGATGCAGCAGCGGAAGTGGGCTCCGGGGGGAACGACCTCCACTCTGTAAACAGGACTCATCGCTCACGCACCGGCTTCAGCCACTGGGCGTGAAGCACGAGCAGAACTCAGTCCAGTCTGCGTTCGGTTCCGTCCTGCTCGGACTGAAGCCCGAAGGCTGCCGTGAAGCTCACCCCTCAGGGATCCGATTCAAGGCGTAACTGTCACCAGATGTGCTCCTCATCTGAGCCGACTCGTCCAAGTCCGCACTTGTGAGGAGCTGCTGACTCAGGATCCTGTGTGCTTCGTCCTCCGGCTCCTCAGCGGAACCAGGTGAGGCTCATTCGGATCAGAACGTCAGTAGCTGATCTGTGCACTGCATGGAAATCTGCATATCCTTTCATTAATGTAAAGTAGGACAGACATTAACTTTACTAGGACAAAATGTCGATGGATGGAACCCCCCAGAGGAAGCGCAGGCTCTGGATCTGTGTGCTGTTGTTGATGTGAAGTTGCTGAGGAGCTCCTCCGTTGTGGACGCAGTCGGAGCTGTGGCTGATGAGGGCGACAGTCAGCAGCACATCCTGTTCCTGTCACAGACTCCACAGCGGCTGGAGTCTCTGACTCTCGCTTCCTCCGTGCCCGGACTTTGTGGATGAGGCCCGTTTGCCCTGACGCGCGGCCCTGCAGACGTGCGTGCGTGGAAGGAACCTCCCACGAGACCGGACCTGAACAACCTGCTGCTGCAGGGAGGATTTAGTTTGTTCTCCTCTCGCGCCTCTTTCAGGGGAGAGGCGTGTTTTCTCTGGCTCAGGGTTGAAGATTCCTTGGTTTTGGGAACAGAACCGGTGCAGCTGCTTTACAACACGTCCTCGTGTACTTCTTCTCAAAAGATTTATGCCTTTGCTCCATAAGAGAACTGTGTCTGTTCCCTAGAGGCCTGATGATCTCTCACCTGCTGCATCAGCCTTTCACATATCTTCTTTTTACTTGTAATCCAAGTTTCCAAGTCCCCGGGATCCGGTTAATCTCCGACATGAAGCATTCCTGAGCGTCTGTTTGTGTTGCAGGCGCAGCGATGCTGGCGTTGCTCCTCATCCTGTCCGTCGCCCCCCTCGCGGCCCTCCTGCCTCCCCCCGGGGCTCCTCTCCCCTGCGGACGCTGCTGTGACGACCTGACGCCAGCAGAGGGCAGCGGAGCCCAGCCACCTACAGACGGCTTCAGCCGCGTGCCAGAGGTCCGCACCTACATCAACATGACCATCCTCAAAGGTACCTGCTGCCGGTCGAGTCTCACCTCATGCCTTCGCAGCGTGAATAAGCGCCCTGTGTGCAGGTGACAAGGGAGACCGCGGAGAGAGAGGCACGCCGGGTAAAGCTGGGCACGAGGGGCCTCCGGGGGCCAGGGGTCCCGTGGGGTCAAAGGGCAGCAAGGGCCAGGCGGGGCCTCCCGGTGACCCCTGCAAACGGCACTACGCCGCCTTCTCCGTGGGCCGGCGCAAGCCGCTGCACAGCCTGGAGTCCTACCAGGGGCTGCTGTTCGACACGGTCTTCGTGAACCTGGACGGACACCTGGACATGTTCACGGGCCGGTTCCTGTGCCGCGTGCCCGGCGTCTACTTCTTCAACGTCAACATCCACACGTGGAACTTCAAGGAGACGTACCTGCACATCATGCGCAACGACACGGAGCAGGCCATCGTGTACGCGCAGCCCAGCGAGCGCTCCATCATGCAGAGCCAGAGCCTGATGCTGCAGCTGCAGCTGCGCGACGAGGTGTGGGTGCGTCTGTACAAGAGGGAGCGGGAGAACGCGGTGTACGGCGACGACGCCGACGTCTACATCACGTTCAGCGGGTACCTGGTCCACGCCAGCGCCGACTAGGGCGGGGAGGGCACCGCACCCACAGATGGGAAGAGTCGGTCAGAGAGTAAAATGTGTTGGTTGGACGTTAGAAAACACTAAACGGACTGAAGGAGAGTCGTGTAATAGAGGCAAAACTCCATCTTAGGCACAAATAAATGATACATGATCAGTGGTCCTGCTCCTTGATGCAGGCTGTAACACGTGGTGCTGGTGGTACTGGTGGTACTGGTGCTGCTGGTGCTGGTGGTACTGGTCACTGGAGCCGTGGTGCTAACAAATCCTTTCCTTCTCTGCTTCAACATTCTGTTCGTTGGTTTGACCCTCGGTGCTGATTCTCTTCCTCCGTCCTCTCTTATTTTCCATCGTCCTCTTGCTTCTTCCAGAATAATCATCACTTTTTTAAATTAGTTGCAACAGAGCATGACTGAACTGAAACTGTATTAAAATGATCCTCAAACAGCTTGTGCTTCCTTAAATCATTTGAGTCTTTTAAATAGTTATAATGGACAATTCACACAAACTAAACTGGGTTCAAAGTAGCTCAGTAGTAGAAATAGTTGGATGTGACATTACAAAGTGTTATATGAAGGAAACGCTGTGTATTTTAATAAAAATGTTTTATTTTCATTTCATGTCAACCCAACAATCAGATCTGCAAAAAATATTAAAATAAGCCAGTAAAACTGAGCAGATGTTGTTTATACTGACACGGGAGGAGTCGGGGGCTACTGTCATGATTATGGATGGGAAGGATCGTAAACGAAGCAGCTCGGACCAGTAGGACAGAAAACCATCGCTGCTCAGAAGCTGCTCTGCTTCACGCTGATGAGACGATCCCAGGACGCAATATTCTGGGAGAGACATCTGATAATATGCTAATGCGGCGGCTCTGTGTTTCTCTCACGTGGAGTCCAGATGATGCATGACTCCATAACGCTGATAACACTGAACGAGTGCTTTGCATTTTCACTAGAACGAGAGCGGGAGCGGAGCAGCTCGTGCGGAGCCTCCCGCTCCAACCTGGGCTGCGTTTGAAGCGACAGAGGGCTGGAAGCTACGTGCTCGTCTCTGCATAAACCTGCAGCTTCCTCGCGTAAATGCGGTGAACATGACATTAATATGCACATCAGCAGCCAAAGGACACTCAGCAAAGGCTCACTGAGAATCAGCCCCCACACGAGGCTGCACGTCCAAGGTTGGAGTCAAGAAAGAAACCTTCGTCCATCTCAGTCGGGTTTTTTGCACTTGGAATAAAAGAAAACGCTCATGAAACATTAATGGTAACACATGATTAACTAGACCAGCGTGGGACGCATGTTAGACAACTGCATCCCATTCAGGCGAGTCAGCGTTTGGATCAGACGCCTTAGAAAGCGCCCCACACTCGAAGGCGAGGGCAAAGAGACACGGAGCCGCTGCAGCACTGATTGTGTCCAGACCCGGTCCACTTCCTGTCACAAACAACCACACAACACGCACGAGGCCAAGTGAGTCAGAAGCCTTGTCCTCTACTGCACTAGTCCTAAGAAAGAAGTAAGTCCTGCTACAAAAATACTCTTTTGCTGTGTAAACATTTGCAACCAAAGGCACTATCACCTCCTCCCACGCGACACCCAAAAAACCTTTATTGGAAACTCTGGGGGCGCTGGCGTCGCTCCAGCTCGGTCCACGTCTTCACAGCAGCGCGGCCGCATCAAACACCTTGTGTTTCCTCAGCGCCTTCGCTACAAAGCTGCATCTGCCCTTAACGGGTAAGAAACGAATGCTCCCGTTGTGGCCGAGGGGGAGACGCGACCCAGCGAAGCCCAGTGTTAATGTGGAGATAAGAAAAGGTGATGACGTGATGCTGTGAGTTGGAAACGAGGTATAAAGGATTCCTGTGTTCACCGTAAAAATCCCTTTCATGCTTCAACAAACATTGCACATTACACCATTTGAATAAATTAGCTGATGGCTAATGCCGCAGTGCTAATGCTAGAACACAACATCCTGCTACGAGGCCTGTGTGACCGTCAGGTGCAAAACACTGCATGGAGGACAAACACCACATGTACACGGACTCAGCAGAACCTCCATCTGGGTTCCGCTCATCAGTTCTGATACGACGTCGTGAGAACAGTCCGCTGTTCCTCAGACGCTTCTGTGCTTCTCTTTACGTTTTGATAAAGCAACAAATGATGAACGATGGCTGTTTCTCTTCTGCCGTGTGCTTCCTTCCTGATGTGCACATTCGGTGTAGCGTGGACGAGACGTGTGCGCAGCCCGGACCCGACGGCGCAGGCGCGGGTCAGCCGTGGAGGACGGAGTCCGGTCGCTCGTAGCCAAAAAGCCTGAAGTCGGGCTCGTACAGCTTGTAGAGCTGCCTCCGCGCCTCCACGGGCACGGTGCCGAACCAGTCCGCCTCCCAGCTGCTGGCCGTCAGGTTCCTGTTGGAGGTGGGGAACTCCACCACGTTGTCCACCCGCAGCTGCCGCAGCAGGTGCTCGGCGTCCTCCTCCGCCGTCTCCAGGTGGCCCACGAAGTCGTAGTCGATCTGGCACGGGTGGCACAGCCGGTACACCTGGCGCCAGTGCTCGTTGAAGGGCAGCTCCCGCTCCGTGTCCGGGTCCAGCAGGTACTGGACGAAGTGGGAGAAGGTGGGCGTGAGGCCGGCGGCCGCGGCCGCGTCCACGGAGGCGGGCGGCGTGGGCTGGTGGGCGTAGCGGCGCAGCATCACCTGAGCGAAGCGCCGGTAGAAGTCCTCGTTGCGCATCTCGAACTTGTTGCGGTAGGCGGAGATGAGGCGCACGAACGGGTCACGCACGAACAGGAACTTGGTGTATTTCTTCAGTTTCACCTTCACAGAGGAGACAGAGCACAGGATTACTCCACATATAGGGCCGATTCCTGAGAACACAGCAGAAGGTGAACGGAGCTGTGGTGCAAAGGTGATCTCTGCATCTGCGGCTCGGACTATTCTGGGATGGAGGAGGGGTTCTGCAGCGCTTTCGTTCTAAAACACGAAAGCTGCGTCCTTGAGTGGAAGATAAACGCGTCGCTGAGCAGATAAAGCCGATTAGGGAGGACGCGGAGCCCAGGTACAGCCTGCCTCACAGCACCATTCGTTCTTTTAGCAAAAGCCAAAGGAGGCGAGTGAATGCGGGTCACGCCGAGCCACAGCTTTAACAGGTGTCACAGTGGTGAGTCATCACAGGTAATACAAACAGACCTTCATGAGGTGCTTTGCAAACTTGCCGTAGCGTTTCCAGAACTTGTTGAAGGTGAAGTGCATGCTGTTGTTGTGGACCAGGTCCCGGGGCACGGCCAGCGGGTCTCTCTGCGGGACCCCGTCGTGCAGCAGGCTCTCACTGAGGACGATCATGATGCGCTTCCAGTTGCTGCAGGCCACCTGGGGGGAGGAGGGGGAGGAGGGTGAGGTCCAAGGCGAGGGCTCCAGCGGCGCTTTAGGGAGCGGCGCGTACCTTGGGGACGTAGCAGTAGATGATGCCGTGTCTGTCGTCCACGATGAGGTGATCCAGCTCCTTGTTGGGGATGTCGTCGAACGAGCGGTTCTTGCCAGGAAACGCCAGGCTGTCGTTGGCGCACATCTCCTGGAGCAGCCGCCGCCGCTGCTCCTGAAACCACAGGCGTTACAAGATCACAAGGCGGCAGAACAGACCCGAGTCCGGGTTTGAGCCTTAGTGGCTCAGGTGGTACTATCAGTGGACCGGCACCGCAGGGTTCTGGACCGTAACGTGTTACGTGCATTTATTCACCTGTCGCTCACGGAGCTCCGCAGCCACTGGACTCAGGTGAATCTTCCACTCCCGTCGTGGGATGTACCGCTCCTCTGCTTTCTCCGACTGGTTGCTGGAGTCCACGGGGACGGGGTCCGTGGGCTCGCCGGTTCCAGGCTCCAGGAACTGGTTGACGAAGGCATCGATGTCTGACAGGAAGGACGGGGTTCGGGAGGTGTGAGGCCGCTGCTGGGCCGGTGGGTGGGGCGGATGCGGGATCTTCGGGCCCGGTGAGACGGGAGGGTGCAGGTACAGGTGAGAGGGGGCGACGTCGTCCCAGTACAGGATGATCAGGAGGATCATGAAGGCAGAACCCAGGATGACAAAAATGCGGAACATCCTGGACGTTCCCATGGCGACTGTTGCTTTGCTACAGCATCACCATAGTAACCATAGAACTGTGCGGGCGTCTCTACAGCATTGCTATGGCAACAGATTGAAAGGGTCACCTGGATCACCGGGGCAACAGATTGGAAGTTATCTGATTCTTGTTACGGGGTCACTATGGCAACGGAGTCCAAGTCCAGGAGCTTTCTGTCACCATGGCGATAAGTAGACGGCAGTTATAGCAGAAAGTGCGGCAGGATGGGGCTCATGATGTTGGTGCACTGCAGGAGCGAGTGGCCGCTGATGGGCTGAGTCTCAGCTGGGCTCCGTGCAGCAGCAGCAGCAGACGGAGCCAACCTGCAGATCAGAGCAGACCTCTCATTAACATCTGGACAAGCTCTCACACAGGAAAGCAAACGGATCCGCTCCAAAATCAAGTCACCAGCTGCACAAACGTGGACAAACGGGCAAAAAGCGGAACCCTGAGCCGTGAGCGGCTCGTCTGCTGCTAATAAACGCTGGAATCTGGAGCGAGCGCGGGTTTACTGGGTTCAGACTGGACCCGACTCCCACTCCCAGTGAACCCACCGGCCGTGAGCGACTACACGCCCTGCGTTGAACACTCGCCGTGATCCCGTGATCCAGCTCGTCCGTCTTTTCCTTCCAGACACGCGTTTTCATTCTCACGGCCCTCGTTTTGATCCTCTCACCTCCGACAGAGTCGTTCACGTGGAAAATGATCCGTCCCATCAGCACAAAGCGCAGACTGGTCTGAGCTCATCAGGGGATGAATCATTCAACAACCATTTCCTGACGAATCCTGGTTTGTACTGTTTATTCCAGGTCAACACTTGTTACACACCAACAATCACTTATTAAACCTTAACAGCAGTTTTTCTGCTCCACCAACTGTGATCAGTCTGAAATACAGAGCTGCAAAGTTACTTGAGTGCTTGACTTTTAAACCAAATACTTTCAGCTAAAACCGGTTTGAATCCGTGCTTTATTGGCATCAGAGTATTTCTTACTGTGTATTTGCTACTTTACTACTTCATCCAACGAGTCAAAGAATCATTTATGCAAAAAAGAGCATCAGCACGTGAGAACCTGGTGTTTTTTTCCTGCGTTGACATAAACTGATGTGAGGGAGGAAGTTTCCTGCTGCGCGTCATTAACTGAACACTGTTCACAAGCGATCGCACCTTTAAACCCGCAGCTCCGGTTCGGTTCTGATCCAACGCTTCTGCGCCTCCGCTTCACGCCACGTCAAGCGCGGGCGCGCGCGCAGCTCGAGCCCGTCCGACCGCGCGACCGAGCGGCACCGGCGGCGGACGCTCGCGCGGACACAAAGCAGCCTTTGACCGCGGAGCAGCTGCCGCTCGCGCCGCGCGGCTTTCGCGTGTGGCTCGGTTCGTAAAGGTCCTGCGTGGAGCTGGACCTAAGGTGGAGACAACGAGGAGCGGGGAACAAACAACCTGCTTCTCCGTGGTCCGGTCCGGTGCGGTCCGGACCGGGGCGAAAACCCGTGCGTAAACGGCCGAACGCCGCCGCTGCCGCCGAGGCGCGACGCGCTCGTTCCGTCGGTGGTTTAACGGAGACGGAGAGGAAAACGGCGGCGTTTTACCTGCTTTGTGTCCAGCGCCGCGTCAACGGAGCCTGCGACGCGATCCCCGCCGCTCCCCTCGCTTTTTTCGTGGAGACGGAGCGAGAGCACGCGAAGCACCGCGAGACTTCGGCTCTGGGTTCTGCAGAGGGGAAAATTGTACTTTTCTGGGTCAGCTCCAGCAAAACGTGTCTCCAGTCTGGGATGATTTATGTCGACAGACGCACAACCACCCCCCCCCCCCCCCCCCCCCCCCCCCCCCCCCCCCCCCCCCCCCCCCCCCCCGGAGCAGCGCGCTGAAAATAAACCCTACCTGCAAAAACAAACGTCATCCTCACTCAGAGATGAACCAAGAGAAGAATAACGAGGGACGGGATGAGTGGGATTCTGCAGCTTCAGGCGGATCCGGTCCAAATCCTGTTACCCGGGAAGAACCTTTTGATCTGGTGACATCAAACGCATCAAGGAGCCCCCACAGAGGCGCATATTCCACCCCCACCCCCAATGTGCCCCCACCACTTTGCCCAATATAAATGTGTGAACCCACACAGGTTCACACATCACACACAAATCCTCCAGAACCAGCAGATTATTTATAAAGTCATTCCTCAGCAGAGATGATGAAGATGAAGGGCCGTTCACTGACGTGGAGCGTCTTATTCCACTTTTCTCGTGTTTTTGCACCGTAGACGCGTTTGCTGTGTTCTTCTGTCTTTGCAGATGAGCAGATTATCCGGCGCCGTTATGAAACAGGTCAGTCCAAATCCCCATCTGGCCCCCATTTCTGTCAGGCTGGAGCAGCGTTCACTCATTCATAAGCTGCAGACGTGAGCTCAGGCTGTATCAGATGCAGTGGCT
Organism: Betta splendens; assembly: GCF_900634795.4. Lineage (NCBI taxonomy): Eukaryota > Metazoa > Chordata > Actinopteri > Anabantiformes > Osphronemidae > Betta > Betta splendens. The sequence goes on along the minus strand of NC_040888.2, from coordinate 1,816,868 downwards.
CAAAATAGATGCGTGAAACGCTTAAAACCGACACTAACAGCGGCGAGACGATAAGAAGCGACACAGAATTCTTGGGTTTGAGTAAAAACACCGTTTGGACCCGATGAGCTCAGTCGTCACTAGAGGTTGGTAGAAACCAGAAAACGGCGGCTGGCGGCGGAAGCGAAACCGGAGCCTTTCAAAAAGCAAATGACGACAGTTCAAATACATTTTAAATATGTTTATTTCTAAGGCACACATTTACAAAATCTATAATGCATTCATGTCTCAGTGTGTGAAAGCACGGATGCACGCGTCTACAGCAGCCCCTGCTCCAGCCACACCGTCCTCTTCTGCTCGTCCAGGATCCGGTCCTTCACGGCCCGGATCAGGTCGTCGGGCCCGGCCCAGGCGTCGGGCTCCAGGCTGGCGTACAGGCAGGGGATCCCCTCCAGCTCCTTCTCCTTGGCCCGACACAGCCTCACCAGCTCCTCCTCCGACTCCACGCGCAGCGGCAGCTTCCTGTGCGGACAGGAAACAGGAAGGAAGCCGCTGCGGCGGTGAGCGCGGTCACGTGGAACCTGCCTGCAGGCGCCGTGCAGCCGCGGTCGGGGTTCTGAGAACAGCTCCGCTCGTAAGAATAACTTCATGTGTAAGCGGTCTATTTAAAGGCTCATTACGTTGGCCGTCTCCATTAAACCTTGACGCCATCACATAGAAATGAGGCCAAAGAGCAAGTTAGTGACTTAGAGTCAAACTGTACAGAGAAGAAGAACAGCGCTGAGCGTCTACAGGCCTCAGGGGGCGCTCATCCCTTCCTCCGGTCTCAGTCTGGATCTGGATCTGGTTCTGAATCTGGATCTGGATCTGAATCAGCTCTGAATCTGGCAGCACTGACGTGTGTTTGCGTCTGCTTGTGATTTACCGTATCTTCCGGAGGTTCCGCTCACAGATCTTGATGTGGATGATGATGGGGTAGATCTCTCTGCGCAGCAGGTCCTTGACGCAGCTCAGCTCGGCCTCCAGCAGGCAGTGTTTGCCCTGGAGACGGTGGGAGGCACACAGAGCAAAGTCAGCCTGGGCTGAAAACCTGCTGCTTTCACACCATCAATGACGTAGACGCGTAGCGAACACTAGGGCGGCGCCAGAGCGGCCGCGGCCTCTCGACCTCTTCGCGTTCTCACAACATTAGCAGCTGCTGACGAAAAAGATGAAGGTCACGGAGGAAGTGGTTTAATCTGAGCCCGAAATTCTTTTCGTTTTGAATGAATTGCTACAATCTCGCTGATTATTCGTAGATCTCAATCACTAACTCTCCATGAGGCATGAAGCATGCGTGTGTCACGAACCTTTGCAGCCACAGCCTCTATGTTTTCTCGGGTGATGCATTCAAATGTGGCGTGTTTCTCCTTGTAGTGAATGAAAGGCTCCACGTTCTGTTTGAGGTGAAACTCTTCTTTGGTCAGGACGTCTGAGGGCAGATTAAACAGGTTCACTGCTCCGATGCTGATGAGACCAGAGCACATTTAGCACAGGAGGAACAGAAACGCCCTCAGACTCGACTCGGTCGTACGTGACTCAGTCTGTTCGCCAGATGTTTGACTGTGTGACGCTGCTGCTACTAAAGGTAATTATCACCCAGCGCGTCCTGGTTCCTGCCCCGCACTGTCTCTGGTTACATTAGCAGCATAATACCCGACCTGGACCCGACCCGGATCCTTCTCTCGCTCTTTCTTTGACACAATAGGTGAACACACAGACGCGCTGCTCCCTCGGAGCTCCTTCGTTCCCACCGAGCACCGACCTGGTTTGCAGATGTTGAATTCCATGGCTCCCCCCATGTTGAGGATCCTCTGGATGAGGGTTTTGGCCAGAACCGTGGGAGTGAACAGAACGGGCCTCCTCCTCTGGGTCCGCTGGGGCGTGACGGTGCTGTAGGGAATCAGGTTCAAGTCCCTGCTCGGCTCATTGTCTGGGTCAGCAGCGTCTGTTCACAGCAGAGCACACACTGAGCGGTGGAACGTCTGTTTATACTGCTCTCACTTCCTTTGTATATTAATACAAGATTCAAGCTATTTATTGAAATATTCAACTTGTCAACTATAATTTACCAAATGTTCAAATCAATGTTGGAAAGTGTGATTATCGCTGAATCTCTGATTTCTTCACCCTTTCATGTCTACACAGTTGTGTTACTGAAGTAAACTGAGTTGTGATGGGGGTTTTCAGACTTTTTTGGAGCAACCCTTCGGTCTCTAGGCCTCTCGCCGTCTCCGGCTCCCAGCGTCTGGACCACCGGTACCTGAGTTGATGATCCTCACGCGCTCGTTGCTGTTCATCCGCTTGTACTTGATGTCCACCCTGCTGACGAACTGCAGACACACGCAGTGAGTGGCTCTGCCGGGTCCGGGTCCGGGCCCGGGTGCGGCGCGGCTGCTCACCTGTATGATCTGGGTCAGGAAGATGCTGGCTCTGGACAGACGCGGGCTGGTCTTGGGGTCCGGCAGCGGGCTGGCGTCGTCCGGCTGCAAACTGACCTGCACGTCGCAAACAGGGCCGAGCCACAAGTCAGTGAGCGCTTCGCGAACGGGGGAGAGAAACCGGCGCCGGCGTTTCGTACCCGGTTCTGACGGGTTTCGCTTTCCTCCTTCCCACCGCGGTACATTAACTTCTGAATCTTCACCAGGAGCAGCTGCTTCGCGCTGCGAGGACAAACAGGTTATTTGCTGCTTCCTGTACGTATGAGCGCCGAGCTGCGACCGTGCTGATCTGTGAACGCCTGCTTCCTGAACGGCTGCTCGACGGCGGCAGCGGCTCTGCGTCGTGGACACACACACGCCCTCACCGTGACTCGCTGGGCACGGTGCCGCGCTCGGCCAGGTCCGAGCCGGAGTACGGGTCGACCCGGGCGCACAGCCACTCGCAGCGGCCCTGGTACTGGGTGTCCAGGACGTGCACCACCTCGTCGCAGCGCACGCTCAGGGAGCAGCTGTCCGATTGGCCGGAGATGTTGAGGTTGACCCGGATGTGGAAGGAGTCGCCCGAGGACAGCGTGCCGTCGCTGATGTCCCTCTGCAGCCGGCGGAAAGCTGCCGGACACACGTCAGGACTGAGCGAAGCCCACCAAGAGCTGAGCGGGAACAGAATCAGCACTTACAGTCGTAGCTGGTGCGGTAACGCAGCTTGACGGGCCCGGAGCAGTGCTGCAGGGTCCAGTGGGCCTCCTCCTGGGTGCTGGTGTCCAGTGAAACCGACTGGTTCTGCCCACGGATGCAGCCTTCGAGCTGCTCAGTCAGAAACAGGAGGGCGTGACTGGCGGTTCCCACAGAGGAAACGAGCTGGTCCCACACAGCGACACGTACCATCAGGAGCTGCTGGCCCTCGCGCAGCCCCGCCCTCTCAGCCGCCGAGTCCGCCTGAACCGACGACACGAAGATCCCGCTGTCGTTGCCCCCGACCAGCGTCACGTCCTTCAGCAGGTTGTCTCCCAGCAACGAGAGCTCCAGCACCTTCACGGACGAGATCCTGGAGAAGGAGGAGAGCGAGGGGCGAAACGGCCTGCACGCACACACACGTGCACACACACACAAGCAAGAGCACACACACGCACGTGCAAACACGTGCACAAGCACACGCCCACACACATGTGCAAACACACACGTGCACGAGCACACACACACGCGCACACACGCGCACACACACACACAAGCAAAAGCACACACACGTGCATGAGCACACACACATGCACGAGCACACACACGTGCACGAGCACACACACACGCACACACGTGCAAACACACACGCACACACACACAGGAAGTGGAGTGTCAGTCTGGACTGCTGGACGCCTGAGCCTGCGGCTGTGTCTGTCTGGGCTGCACCTGTCCAATGAGAGCTTCCTGAAGAAGTTGTTGACCTGCTCCATGTCGTACATGTCCATCCCTTCTGACTGATGTGAGGAGGAGGAGGAGGAGTGAACCGAGGGAGGACCACGCTCATCTGAACGCAGACACAGAGACCAGTAGAGGCGTTGGAGACCATGAGCTCGTGGACGCAGAGGACAGACACTGTGTAAACGTGTACGTACCATTCTCCATGTTGTCGCTCTCAGAGTCCGACAGGCTGAAAGAGAGAAGTCCATTAGAACCGTGACGTCACTGTGGCTCGTTAGCGTGACGTCACTGTGGCTCGTTAGTGTCACGTGACTGCGGCTCGTTAGCATGACGGACTGCGTGACGCGACTGCGTGACGCGACTGCGTGACGCGACTGCGTGACGCGACTGCGTGACGCGACTGCGGCTCGTTAGTGTGACGTCACTGCGGCCCGTTAGCATGACGGACTGCGTGATGTCACTGCGTCTCGTTAGCGTGCTGACTGCGTGACGCGACTGCGGCTCGTTAGCGTGACATGACTGCGGCTCGTTAGCGTGACGTCACTGCGGCTCGTTACTGTTCCACATCTGGACGCCACTGAGCGCCGGGTCCAGGCCGTGCCCACCTGCGCGGCTGGAACTCGTGCTCCTTCTCCTTCTCTCGCCGGTAAAGCGACGCCTTCTCCGGGGGCTCGGGGAGGATGGACATGATGCTGTCACGGTTCCGCATCTGAGGGTCGACACCAAAAACAAGCGGCCGTTAGCGTCGCAGCACATGATCGGTTTGTGGTGGCGTGATGTTCCGGAGCGGACCGGGCCGGACTCACCTTGTGCCAGCTGCACTGATCCTGCGGCGGCAGCGGCGAGGGGAAGGAGGACGAGAGCGGGGGAGCGGGGGAGGACGGGTAGGTGGGGGACACGGGGAAGCTGGGCGAGGGAGGCAGCGAGCAGCTCTTCACGTGCGTGTTCGGCATCTGAATGGCCAGGAAATCTCCTCTGGAGCCTGAGAGTTGGAGGCAGAAGGCCACGATCAGACTGAGTAAAGAGCAGCAGCTACGGGGCCGCGTCGCACTTCCCCACCTGCAGCCGGAGAGTCGGCCTGGCTCTCCTTAGGGACGTGGATGGGAGGCTTGGATTTGATCTACAGGACACAAACATGAGTCAGTGCTCGGCACCAGCGGAGCCTCAGGCCGACGGGCGCGTAGAGTCTGACCACTGCTTTCAGGTTGGGTCTGCGCTTCAACCGAGGCTCCTGCGGCTCCTTGTTGACCAACTTCTCCTCTGGGGACTCGTCGCTGGACCACTCGGACTGGGCCCGAGGCGCCTTGAAGTCCTCGCTCTGGGAGATGATGGTCGGAGGCAGGTCTCTGGGCAGGCTCTGCTGACACAAACACCCCTGCGGTGACGAGCATCGCCTCAGAGCGCACGCCGCCGGTCCGGCGCCTCACCTGGTCCAGGGCCACGTCCTTGGACACGCGCCGCAGCCGGCAGTCCAGCGTCACCAGCTTGGCCTCCTTGCGCACCAGCTCGATGTGCAGCTCGTCGCTCCGCTCCTCCAGCTCCCGGATCTGCTTGCGGTACTTGTCTTTGTCGACGAGGCTCTGGGAGAACTGGTGCTGGGCCTCGTCTCTGGCTTTGAAGGCCTGCGGCGAGCAAACACATCGCGTCACGTCAGACTGGGCCCGCGGCCGCTGAGCGCCGGCCGGGCCCGTGGGCGGGTCGGTACCTGGTCCCGCTCCTTCTCCACCTCCTCCAGCTGCACAGCGATGGTGTCTATGCGGTTGCGGTACATCTCACAGTCCTTCTGCAGCGTGGAGCACTTCAGCTCCAGATCCTCCTTCTCCTCCAGGTACTGAGACATCACAGAAGGTTATTTAGAGCAAAAGGAAGAAACAGAACAGAGAGCAGGTCACACAGAGGAGGGTGTGTTCACGCATGGTCTCATGGGCGTTGGACTCTGGTTGGCTCGGGTTTCCAGGGTGTGTGTGTTTGTTCCAGTGATTGTGGGTCAGGTTTGTTCAGCACGTGTGCGTCACCTTGTCTCTTAGCTCCTCGGCCTGTCGGACCTCTTCGTGCAGGTTGTAGAGGCGGTTGACCAGGTCCTGTCGGTCCTCCAGAGCTTCCTGCCTGTCGTGCTCCAATATGTCCAGGATGGCCTTGTCCGACTCGGGCAGGGGTCCGGGCTGGAAGACGAGCAGAGCAGCGAGGATGGAGGATGGAGGTCACAGCGGGGCTTCATCACACAGGCTGCACCCGCTTCCTACCTGAATGATGGACTGCAGCTCCTGCAGCTTGATCTTCAGCATCTCGTTCTCCCGCTCCAGCTCGAAGATCTGCTCTCTCTTGGGCCGGTTCTCGATGTCGTTCTTCAGCTTCAGGCTCTGCCTCCGCTCCATCTTGCACTCCTCCTCCACCTTGTTGAGCCGGTGCTTCAGCTGATCGATCTGCGCCGCACAGGGAGAAACGGGTTACGGCCCGACCCGGTCGGCCGGCCGGCGGCGCCGCGCCCGCGCGCCCGTCGTACCTCCAGCTGCAGGTCCCGGCTCCTCATCACCGCCATGTTCTTCTCCTCGCTCAGCGTGGCGTACCTCATGGCCAGCTTGTAGTTCTCATCCTTGACCCTCAGCAGCTCGTCGCTGTAGGTGTTCCTCTCCTCTCTCATCTTATTGTATCCTGCACAAGCAGCCGGTGGATGTGAACAGAGCAGGGATCAGTTCACGTGTTCGTGTAACTGCATCGTCATGAACTGAAGCCAAGCTGTGTGTGGCGTTCACTGTCACTGCTGCTCAGCGGGTGTGGGACCTACTCTGCTGGAAGGCCAGCAGCTCCTGGTTGGCCAGACGCAGCTTCTTCTGCTCGTCCTCCAGCGTGCAGTTCTGCCTGCTGAGCTCCACCTGCTGCAGCGTCTTGACCTTGGACTGTTGCTGCAGCTTCACCACCTCGTTCATCAGGAACTGCGTCAGGCCCTCGTGGCCCTCCTCCACTGCACGCACACACACACACACACACACACACACACACGCACACACACACACACGCACACACACACACACACACACACACACACACACACACACACACACACACGCACACACACACACACACACACACACACACACACACACACACACACACACACACACACACACACACACAGTCAGGATGCAGGCAGGACGTGAGCAGCAGCAGCTGTGGGTCCAACTCACCCACGATGGTGGAGAAGCGGCGTGTGGGCTCCTTCCCCGTCACCAGCTTGTAGAGCTCAGGGTAGTAAAACTCCAGACTCTCCAGGAAGGCCACGTACCCGCGCTCCCCTTTGGTCCTGAGGATGTCGAGCAGCCGGCCTGGAGGAGAGAGGGTTTCACTTCATGCACACACACAGCAGCGACCGACGCCGGGCCGAGCCCACTCACTGGTGCGGTTGGCCTTGGAGGCCAGCAGCATGGAGTTGAGGATCTCGTCCTCGTCCTGCTCGTCCAGCACCTTGCACTGGCGCAGGTACGGCGTCAGCTTGGCCGGCGAGATGTTGCGGCACAGGTCGTAGCGCTTGCACTCCACCCTCTCCCACAGCGAGTCCACGCCACTCAGCATCCCGCTGGTGCCGTTCTCCATCGCTGAAGAGCCCACGGAGACAAGTTCAGTGAGAGAGAGAGAGAGGGAGAGGGAGAGAGAGAGAGAGGGGCGAGAGGGAGAGAGAGGGGAGAGAGGGAGAGGGAGAGAGAATGGGTACGACTTCTGAGCAGACGCTGGAAACAGGAGAGCAACAGGCTCCTCGTTCACCGTGAACCCGTGAGGGCGCGTCGTCACTGCTGACTGAAGCCTGGTGCTCGTACGCGTGCGCGGCTTTATGGTCGTATAAACCCAAAGCAGCTGACGTCTTTCCTGTCTCTTTTTCCAGAGACTCTTTCATCTGTCGCTTCCTCCCACTTGACTTTCTGTCTCCATCCTCTCGCCCTCGTGCTGACGGCATTTGCATGGCGTCGGCATGTAGGTGTGATCCCATAATCCCGCTTTGTGCCTCGCAGGCTACAGTTACGCAAATGGGGCTGTGTGACGCCTGTGCACCGGTAAACACACACAATCACACACGCCTTTGCATACAACTCCCGTCTGCACCGTGCATGTCACAATTCCAGCCTCGCTCGCTCGCTCGCTCGCTCGCACGCGGCCGGACGGACGGACGGCTGGGAGGCAAATCACGCACCTGCCGCAGCGGTTTGACATCGTCGCTCAGCGAGCGGCTCCGTCCAACAGGAGTTCAGTCGCTGACACGTTGAGTGATCGCTCGTAAAAATATCACCAGCATCTGTATCTGCTGTGTGTGTGCACGGATGAGAAACCGCAGGCGCTCTGACCGACACACGCCCTGACACACACACACACACACACGCCCTGACGCACACACACACACACACGCCCTGACGCACACACACACACACACACGCCCTGACGCACACGCACACAGACACACGCACGCACACACACACACACGCACACACACACACGCACACACACACACGCACACACACACACGCACGCACGCCCTGACGCACACGCACACACACACACACGTGCAAGCACGCACGCACACACAAGCACACACGCACACACACACACACACGCACACACGCACACACACACGCCCTCACATGCGCCCAGACCCCCTCAGTAACCACATGCATGTTTCCTCTTCTCTCTTCTCTTATTTTGGAGTTCATTGCCGAGAAAGTGCATCCTTGCTTCCTTTTTTTCAGACCAGATGTGGGTAGTAGCTCCTCCACCAGTCTCTTTATGGCCGCTGTCTGTTTGTAGGTCTGTGGCTTGGAGAGGTCATGTTCCTATTTAGGTTCCTTTATGAGTGTGTGTGTGTGTGTGTGTGTGTGTGTGTGTGTGTGTGTGTGTGTGTGTGTGTGTGTGTGTGTGTGTGTGTGTGTGTGTGCAGCCTGAAGCACATGCAGTATAAAATCACAACCAAAGCCGGTATTTGATGACAACATCTCCCAGCGTTTGCGAGTTTCCAGTGGATTTACCTGAACAGCTGTTTGCGTTTCACTGTGTGGACCAGTCAAAGACACTGATGAAACCATGCGCTGCTTCTTACTCTGACTCTCCCCTGTCCTGTCATTTCTGCTATTTGCGGCAGCAGCAGCTTTGTTTCCCTGCTCTTCTTTGTTTTTTATATTAATCAAACTATATGAGGCTCGTGTTTCCTCTAGTTAGTAATTGCACCAGGTGAACATCATTATTAGTGTGGAGGATGTAATAAAAACTGCGTTACGACAGCTGTCCGTCGGAACCAGGCAGCGACAGGTCACTCTGCGAGTCAGAGTCAGAGCCACATCCTGGATGAGTCAAAGCCAGCGCCGCGTTCCGGCCTCCAGGCAGTGACAGTGACCGACCTTCACATCGGACAGGCTCTGTTTCTATTATTGTGTATTCACTGCTGCTCCATACTGAAGGAAGACTAGAGTGATGATTGACAGCTGCAGACAAGCGTACTGGTGTGAATGCATGTTAGAGAAGGTTTTACATAAAGAGGCAGAACAGGAGAAAATGTAAAATCATCTTCCTTCCTCATTGTGCAGCATTAGTGCATTAGTCACAGCAGAGATGCTGTCGGGGTCCATTATCGCAGCCCTGAGGTTGGATATGACACGCGTGTCTTCACTGCTGTCTCATGCACTTCGCTGTCTACTTCACTGCTGGGCATCTTTTGAACTGTCGCATAGATTCATGTCTGCAGATATCACATATCTTCACGCGCGTCTGTCGGGTCAGAAACAACAACAAAGACTGCGATATCTGATGATGGTTTAAACGCTCAGAGGAACCAGACGTCGAGGGCGACCACTGACCCTCCACTGACAAACAGCTGCATGCGCCAGCATCAGCGGGTCACATCTGGGTGACGTGGTGCCGTGCTGCAGGACTGGACCCACATGTTCGGAGGCACCCCACAGCGGCGTGGCGTTCAGGCGTCCGCCCATCCTGTCGTACGTTTAATAGCAGATGTGTGAAGACATCTGAGGGTTTGTTCTGATAAACGCCCTGATGGAAACAGCCGCTCATTTTCCATTGTGCTTCTATGATTGTGCAGCTCATCTACATGGCTTTCATCTGAGCCCGTGATCACGTGTTTGATTATCGCTCAAGCGACGGCTCCGTGACCTGACGAGGAGCGGCTGCGAGGCAGCGTTTCAGCCGTTTCCAACACAAAGCGTGCTGCCAAATATGTCAGAACCTGCCTCACTGTGACCCGGATTTATTTCACTCTGAGCCAGACTCACATTCTGCAGAAACACAACAGGAACAGGCGTCGGGACCCGGCTGCCCATCGCACTGGAGACAGTGACGAGGGGAGCGGTCGACCCGACAGCACCAGCAAATCCAGCACAGATTCTGTTCTCTGCAGCACAAACAGTGAAACTAAGCAGCAGCTCCGTGATGCTGCTGTGGTGAACTGGGACTGCTGGGATCGCTGGGCTGATCAGCAGATATGACTGGTTCAGGTGTACAAACCTTCATAAAGGTCCCATTGTCCAGCAGAAGAAGAAAAGCTGAAGCCCGAGGGAATCTGATACGTGGGGTCCTGAGGCGAGACACCGGTTCTGCTCGTCCCTGAGGGCCGGCCTGTTCATTTGTATATTTCATCATTTCAAAGGGGTCTGATCCACGGCGGACACCGTGGCAAGAACTGCTGTTGGCAGATTTAGTGCATGACGTGATAATGTAACGTGGAGCGTTTACGTCTTCTCTAACGTATCGCCTGTGGTGGGAAGTCAGATTTGAGCAGGGCCCATGAGACGGTTTCCACTGCATCATCAAAGATATATAATATAAAACAATCCAATATGAAACAACATCAGATTAGTTTAAGGTACTGCTTCGTGGAGCGTAAGACTCTCAATGGAAACTTTTAGCCTCAACTTCTGCATTTTCGTATAGTTGATAACAATCTTATTAGTTGTGAGCAGACACCGTTTCGCAGACGTGAAACGTGTTTCTGCATCAACACGCAGCTGTCCTGTTTTCCAGCCTGTCCGTGAATGCCCCCTCGGACTGGACCTCATTGTCTCCCGCACCTGCGGCAGGAATCTCAAATATTCCCATAGAGCTGCGATGGTCCTCCGTTACCGGAGTCCAGCTCGTCGCGGGCGGATGAAGCCGACACCTGCTCGCGGCGCAGGATGTGCGCACAGAAAGCGGAGCGTCGCTCCTCACATGCCGCCGTCACACTGCGAAAGTCTGGTGGCTGCGCGTGTTTTCATGGCACCTTATGACACATAACGCGTTTCTGGTAACTTGAGGTGTGATCGTTTTTCCACTCGCGCCGTCGCATGTTGTCGACGCCGTTCGTCGTTCTCACAGCACGTGCGTGGATTTGAGATTCGTGCCTCGGCGCCTGTTGCACGCGGAACAACGGGCTTCGCCGTCGGGGTGTCGCGTCTTACCTGAGCCGCGGACCGGACCGGAGCGGAGCGGAGCGGAGCGGGCGAGGCGTCGGAGGGGGTCGGACTGGGTCGCGTCCCGGTGCTCGCTGTGCTTCTGATGGTCTCCTACTAGTCCCAAACGGGCCGGTTCACCGAGAGGCCCGGCCGCTCATGTCGTCTCCATTTAAACGGAGGAGACACGTCTGAAGAGATGAAGTCTTAAAGAGGCTGAAGAGCGCATGGGAAGTGTGGCCCCGACGCACGGCCTGAGAAATAGCGAGAGAGAGAGAGAGAGAGACAGAGAGAGAGAAAGAGAGAGAGAGCGGAGGCGGGCTGCGAGTTTAGATGGAAATAAGTTCGGTGCGTCGAGGTGAGGAAGAGAAACTCCGCAGCCTCTGTGACCTGTCTGTCTGGTCGCTTTTACTCACTGTACGTTCACAAAGCCGCGTCGTTGGGTTTTGTACATTCTGACTTGCGGCTCCGCTGATAAAGGTTATTTTATCTTTATGTCGGTCGTAAAGTCGTTTCTCCTTCATGCTGTTTGAATTGTACTTCAGCGCATATTCATTCACTTCACTTGCACTGAACTAAGATAAAGAGGAAAATCTGACGCTTTATTCAACATAATAGAATATAAAACAGTTACAATAGTTGTAGATCCGGATTTTGATCAGGAGGCAAAATGAACAACTAAATAGAATAGAAAACCTTTGGTTGTGACATTTACTGCAATATTTCAATTTTAACCACTATCAATTTTAATCAAACAATCAAAGTTTGTATGAATATTACATAAGCGTTAATTATCTAATTTTGAAACTCATATTAGCAGAATAGTTCCTCCAGGGTCTCTTGTCCCTCGCTGCAACTATGAGATGCAAAACAATGTTTTTATGGGCCTTTTATCCAAATACAGAAATTATTGCTTGTGTGGCTGCATGTGTAGCGTCATTTACTGTGTGTGACCATTGAGAAGGTGCAAAGTTCACAAGTATTTAAATACATTATATTACTTTGATTGTCACATTTTACTATTACTTTTACACACATTGTTTAAACATTTAATACTAAGATCAAAATATATATTCAGCCTATAATATAACCTATAACACATAACTAACCTGTTATGTGGTACTCTGTAGTGAACTGGTGTCCAAGCATTGGCTCCAACACCCAGTGAGCCTTATGAAGAAACGGAATTAGGATAGAGGTTGGACAGATGGTCACCAGTCGGTCCATGAAGGGGTTAAACTTCGTCCTTTCATCATATGAGCTGCTTTTACCCCACTTTAAGTCTTTAGGTAACTCTGATCTTTGTCCTTTCTCATTCATTAAATCTATATTTTCCTGGTCAAACCTCTCTTCTATGAACTATTGTCCTACAATTCGGACTCAATACACTTTACTTTACATTTAACTGCATATACGTATCTTTGTAAAGATCAACACTTGCACTTTTTTCTTTAGCGAACGTTTTCTAAGTGAAAGCGGAACAGAAGTGGCGTCATGTGATTTCCGTCAGGACTCGATAAGCGACGCACTGTTTACTTTCCGCTGCTGTCACAGTAGTGACAGAGGAATGTATGATTCTGCCTCAAAATGTACTCTCACGGTTCAGAGAGTTTAATTAAACAAGCCAGGTAAGAACACACGAGAACAGAAACGTGTCTCATTCGCTCGGTTTGTTTCCTGAACTGTTGTTTTCGTCGTTTTGCTATTTTAAATCCCAAAAGCTAACTTAGCTGAAGCTAGCTAGCAGGGTACGGATGTTAGACATCACATTCAGTGTTCATCACATCAGTTACCACAATTAAAGCGTATGTTAATCTTCATGTTCCGTATCAGCTGTGTGGTGTATTAATTAAATATTTAGTGTCCTAAAGGCTTTGAGTCGGAACGAGCTAACGACTTTACCTGCCTGCACTGGTTATGTTTGTTGGCTATAAACACTGTTAATTTTATTAATTAAATTAGTGACATCCATTTCCTACATAAAATATGACATAACATCTCAGAAGGCTGCGCAGAAGCAGAACCAGGTGAGCCGTGTTTATCATTTCCAGGGAGATTCAGGAGCCTGAGCTGCAGAAGTTCTACAGCCGCTTGGTGAAGCTGCTGCAGACGAAGGATCTCAGTCACGAGGCGGTGGACTCTCTGCAGAGGCTGCACGTTATCCTGTTTGCCACCAAATTCACCAGAAGGTAAGAGCTCCAGCCTTAACCTCCAACCTCCAGATGAAGCTGCTGTACATTCACTCTCACAGCTGGTTCTTTATATAACCTTTCCTTGTCTTACCTCTCCCTCATTCCTTACACTCAAAGCCCTGAGCTCCAGCTGCTCAGTCTTACTTTGGCTGATGAGTGAACAGGACTTAAAGAAAAAAACTCACTATGTTTGTTCGGCTTCTTTTGCTTCCTAGTTCATGGGAAGACCCATTTATTTAGCTTTAACTGCAAGCTCTAGCTTTGCTACAGGTTACGGTTTTGTGTGTTTGTTGTCATTTACCAAAGGTTGACTTCAGAGCTTCAGAGGAGACTTTTATCGCTGCTCTCGGCACCAACAGAGCTGATTCAGGTGCTTTGCTCGGCTGTGCTCAGAGAAACGCTGCCTCTCTCTGGTCAGGAACTGAGCTACAACCAGGAGAACATTAGTCAGCTGAACAGCCATGTAGCGGCACTGCTCCTCTCACGGGTATGCAAAGTATTCTGATTATTCAAGTTAAATTATGTCACACAGAGATAGTATTGTATTTAGTTACCTTTTAAGCACATTCTTTGTACCTTTCCACATATTCAACATATGTATTTATTTTCTTTATTTATTCCTTCCACCCGTCTTACACACCTTCCTACAGGCTGGATCTAGGACCGAGCTATCGTCTTTCTGCGCTCAGCTCCTTCGTAGCCTGGAATGCCGTCAATCAGAAGGGCCATCTCACATGTTCATGCACATCCTTCCGGTCCTCAACGCGATCCTGACGCAGAGCCCTGAGTGCCTCACTGAGGGTAGTAGACTGTTTGGATCAGCATAATTTTTCATGACTGAAAATTTGTTCATGATGGAAAGTTGTGAAACTCTTTACCTGAATGACTACAGATCACGTAACCCTGCTCAGTAAGAAGCTTGTTGATTGGCTGCGTTATGCGAGCATCACACAGGGAGGTGGAGCTTCCGTTGGAGGGTTTTTCACAGGACCCAGATCACGTCAGGTAAATGAACACTCACACTGGCCTGTAACGCACACTGCATGTGTTCAGCTGTTCTTATCATGTGTTTGTGTGTGGTGCATGTTTTCCATTAGCCGGTGCCTATAGCAGAGCTGGATGGCACAGTGTCTGGGGACTTCTTCACAGTGCTGTGTGTGGGCCAAGGCTTCACTGAGGACCAGTGGATGAATGTTTATTCCTTTTCCATGCTGCGCAACTGGCTTCTCACCTACCACTTTGTTTCCACTGGTATCGCCACAGCTGACACTGGTATGACATTATTACTGTTAGACACAACAGCATTGTGCCTGCCCACACATGAGAAGGTTATTACTGTCTGAGAAACAAACGGAAGGCATCAACTTTGTAGTAGAAACCATGAAGTTCATACTCGTCTTAGATGACCTGCGTGTGTTTTCGTCATCTCCAGCAAACAGGCTACAGCTCAGCCTTTCCCTCTCCCACTCCTTTTCAAATGGTAAGGTTTGTGACTTTGTGGACCTTGGCTGCTTGCGTGTGCATCTGCGAAGCTGTAAATAAACTCCTTCAGCTTCTGTATAATTACTAAGCAGCAGAGTTCATCTCACGATCCTGACTCAGAGCTTCTATCTCACCACCATCTAACCAGAAATTCTAATCTGCGACTTGTTTTCTGCTTTTCCGTGCCTAACCAACAAAATTAGTTTGCTAATGATAGAATCACTGCTATGACTGATGAATGACTGAATCACATGATTAGTGACAAACTGCTACACTTAACATGCCACTGCTCTGTACCACTGAAATATATGATAGTCAAACCAGAATATTTATGTGTGTTCATCTTTGACTGGATATTTGTGGGTTTCAGGTTTTCATGTGTGAGGTCAAAAACCTGTTGTTAAGCCCTTTTTCCACAATATGTAAGTCTTTATACATCATGCCTCTTTTTTTCCAAGGTGCATCACCATCACATGTAGATCACAGGCGAGGTTTGAAACCAGCATTCAGTTGGTGCACAAAGACATAAGAAAACAAAACGGGGATCGACTCTTAAACCAGCTTCACACCTCCTCCAGCAGTATAATTTGAGTAAATGCCCTTTAAAATCAAAACAGCCTTTGCTTTTACATAATCAAAACCTTTGCGATCATTGTGACGGATTCCTGCTTATATCTGAATGAGCAATCGCATGGACTTTGAATATCATCAATTTAAATTGCAGTGCCCTTTAATCGTGACCTTTCATGCAGACGACCGATCGGAGGTGGACGGATCAGTGGTTTCCATGGTTTCTGCAACTTCCTCCTCCAGCCGACTGTTGCCCCCAAAGGAGCGCCTGAGAGAAAAGGCTTTCCAGTACTGCCAGCGGCTCATCGAACAGAGCGACCGCAGTGAGTGTGTTCAAAATAATCCAGCAGAACTGAGCTGACATCTGTTTGACGAAGTTTTGTTTTGTAGTATTTTATATCTTTTCATGACAAACAAAAATCCACACATTTCTGCAACTTTTCAACCTTTTCTTCTTCTCTGTCTCAGAGACTCACAGGAGGATAGACACAGAGCTGCAGAAAGTGGTGAGCACACGTTTAGTTTATTATACAGTGCATTTCTAACCTTATCCACTTATTATGTTTATATGGATTATAATCAATCACTGAAACCACCTCAGCTTTAGAGCATCAAAGGTGAATAATAAACTCTTTTCTCACTTTAGTTCAGAGGATGGTGCTGACCTATCTGTTGTGGTAACATTTCCGATTCTGACTAGCCACCCACATACAATACATCAAAAACATAGAAAGTCCCTGATGAAAATAAAGAAAATTCTGCTTAATAAAGGTTGATAGAGAAAACAAATTAGAGCAAAGCTGGCACATTTTCCTTGTGTTCCAAAAACAGCGGTTGACTAGACGTTGCTGTTGTGCTGTTGCCCCTATTGTCTCTGTCCTGCTTCCTCCTCTAGTGCCTGGTGGAGGCTGTGTGCATCCTGGACTGTGTGTGTGTACAAGACGCCTCGCTGGTTTACCGGACCTTCCCGTGCATTAAGGCGCTCTTTGGTCGGCTCAGCTCAGACCTGTCCTTTGCCAGAGTCCTTCTGCCCATAGCACAGTTCTACCTCAACCATGGTGGGCATCCACACCAATACATAAAAATTCACATATAATATAATATAATGTGTACATATAAATGCCCACATATACTCTGAAGTATTTAGGAATAAGTATCTTTGTGTGTTCTTTGTCTATTGTAGGTGAGATGGCAGCAGTGGATTGTGAGAGTGTGTGGAAGCTGGTGTTTGGCCGATTCCCTGCCGAGCTGTTCAATGACCCTTTCCTGGCACACGAGCTCCTGCGCTTCCTGCGCCTGAACCTTGAGAGCCTGCAGCTCCGAGTGCCACAGTTCACACGCTCCTTCCCAAACCTTCTCAAGGTAAAAATGACAAAACAGCAGCACACTTTAAGATGTACAGATCCTAAAGTAGTGAGAGAAGCGTGTCACGCTTCACTAAGGGTGAGTCACTCAAGCTTTCTGTTCATTCCCTGGAGTTCTTGGCGTGGAACAGCCCAGCAGTGGTGTCTGATTTTGTGGATCTGCTGCCATCTCTGGTGACAGCTGGTACTGCAGTGGAGCTTCTCCATACTCTGCTGGACCTGCCCTGTCTCTCTGCTACACTGGTCCTGCAGCACAGGTGAGGCGCACACACTGAAGCAACACAACAAATGCCTGTCTCTGCTTCACACACTGTCACATTGACTGCAGTTAAATTAATTCACCAAATGACTGGTGCGTGTGCGCGCCCATGCGCGTGTGCGTTTCAGGTCAGTGTGTTTGCCCATCTCTGACGCTGGCGGACGCAGCCTTATTTCCCTGGATGCGTTTCGAAGCCCGGCATTTCGAGGACTTTTCCTTTTCCTGCTTCGAGAGGAATCGGGCTCAGGTGATCAGTCACAGGAAGAGTGCTGCATGAGTATAATGCATTACTTCGCTCATTAAACGCCTGCGCTTTCTCTCCACAGGTGACACAATTGACAGACTGAGCACGCTCCATGAGCGCCTCGCTGAGGCAGCTGACTGGCCAAGAGTTGTTCAGTGTGCTAAGACTGTTCCTGTGCTGTTACACATTTTTTTCAACACAGTTGTTACGGTAAAGAGATCAAATGTTCTTTTTATCAATAAATGTAACCGCTATAAAATAAAAGTGTAATGTGTTGTTGTTTTCAGGTGGCTGATCAGAAGCTTTTGGCTCACCTGATTCTGGTGATGCTGGAGAGAAGTAGCCTCCTCCTCAACGTCCCTACATACGTCAGAGATGTCCACAGGTGTGTCTACACTCACAGCACACATGAAGCCTGTGCTGTGTAGAAGCCTTCGTTTTAAACTTTGACTCCTGCAGGGTGTTCAGCTGCCACCTGCTCAGGCTGTGTAAGCAGCAGCCCTCACTGGTAGTGGACCAGTCCCACGAGCTGCTGGAGTTTGCCGGAGCCACCGCCAACGTCTACAGCAAAGAGGAAATGTACACACACGTGGTAATGAATCTGTTCTGCACTGATTTTCATACCTCCCTAAGCGTCTAATACCTCTGTTCTAATGCTTAATAAGGCTCAAACAGTAGAGTACAAACAGAACTCATCTTGTCTGAAACTCAGGTGTGGGTGCTGGGCGAGTACCTCTCTGTGTCATGTGACTCTCGCTGCTCAGTGAGGCTCATCACGTCCTGTTTTGAGACGCTGGAGGCGGTGCTGTTTGAGATAACGTCTTCCACGCAGCCGTCGGGGTCGCTTCATCCTGCCCCTAGGGTCATCACCACCCTAATGAGCGCTCTTGCTAAGCTGGCGTCACGGTCACATGACCTCATACCCAGGTGACGGACATCAGAGTTTTGATATTTCTCTCCGACACGCACGTCTGCAGTCATTAACCTAAATGTCTTTGCTGTTCAGGGTGTCTCTCTTCCTCTCCAAGCTAAGATCGGTAACTAGAAATGGCCCCGTCGCCTGGTGCTCGGATGAGGATGACCTCGTTGCCATAGTAACGCGAGGCGAGGAGCTGTGGTCGCTGCTGAAGACCCCTGGTGTGGCGCAGAGCGTCCTGTCCCCGTCTGCACATGTCAACACGCCACAGTGGCACAGAGACGCCAACGTGTCCATGCCCCTGCAAATGCGAGCTCTCACCAGCCTCACGCAGTCACAGACGGCGTGAGGCTGCACACGTCGTCATCTTTACAGCAACGCTCGGAGTGGAAAGAGGGACAAGACTTCTGTAAAAAAAATTATATACACAAAACGCACACATCCCATACGTGTAACATGATGTCTCTTCTTTAATATGTGCGATTTCACAGAAATACACAGATCAAGAAAACAAATGTTCCGAACTAATCTTCTGTGCCTGGAAGCTGATTACAGAAAAAGATCAAATAAAAATCTATCAACCTCAATTAAATCGATCTGTTTATTCATAACTCGTGTAAAAGTGCAACACAAAATGAGCGACCACCTCTTAAATTTAAATTTGAAACTTACTAAATTCAAACAGTCTGAATACAGTTGTATAAAACACAACCATCTCCGATTCAAACGTCGTCTTAAACGTCTCTTCAAATCAGATCCGGAATGTGAGTCCTGAACATTTGGCTCAGTAACGGTGGCGTCTCCTGACTCACATTAACTAGAGGAGGTGGCATCGCAGCCAGTGTCCACACAGGGACAGCTTTGGCTTTGACTGAACCTCACTTCAGCCCAGTCTCAATCAGCAGAGTTCCAACTGTCAGGAGCTGAGAGGCTGGACGTGCACTGGTCCAGGGCTTTGGTCCAGTCTGAGAACCGGCCGCTCGGCCTCCGTGTCTCCAGGTATATTCTGAGTGGGGTTCAGTGATGTGATGGTTCGTGTCCTGTCACCTGGACGTCTGCAGCAGCGGCCCGGCGACGTACAGGTACCTCCAGATGGCGTAGTAGTGAATGCCTGCGCCGGCCGCCACGAACAGATGCCAGATGGCGTGCGCGAAGGGCACCAGGCCGTCGCTCTTGAAGAAGACCACGCCCACCGCGTAGAAGACGCCGCCGGCGGCCAGCTCGCACACGCCCGCACGCTCCACCTGCACTAGCGGAACATCTGCGTCAGTCTGTTCAAGGCCAGTGTCTCTGAACCAAACTAGTCACTTTCTACAGAGGCCCATTCAATAATTCATCCACCACTAATGAGTGTTAAGCTGGTTTGTAGGTAACCCTTCGTCTGCCTGTTGAGACGCTGCCGCCCTGTAACAGGAATCCTGTTGAACCAGGACTCGGCTTAGACGTTTCACACAGCAGAGATATGAAAAGCTCACCATGGACAGAACGACCAGCGCTGGAACCGCTCCCATTGCCACGTAGCCCAGCAGCTCCAGCAGCTTGTACCTGCACACAAACAGCGGCCCAGCGTCTGCGTGAGCACAGGACGCAGAACGCAGGGGCCGAGGGCGGCACGTTACCTCTCATGGAAGAAGGCGACGTACGCGGATCCCACGCAGGCCATGACCCAGATCAGCCAGCGCATGTGGCAGGTCCAGGGCCCCAGCTCCCGCAGCATCAGCCTGGGGACAAGGAGGCAGAGGTCAGCGCCGCCACAAGCTGCGTCCATCGGTGTGAACGCGTGACCCACCAGGGGCAGTAGGAGGCGGCGATGAAGAAGTAGATGGCCATTCGGTCGCACATGTGGAACCGCTGCTCCAGGCTCCTACACAGAGAGCAAAGCACAAGATCAGGCCTCGGGTCCGGACCCGGCCCTGGACCCGGTGAAGGCGTCGCACGCACCTGAGGTGGCCGATCTTCCAGGCGGCCGCGTGGAACAGCGTGGAGGTGATGAAGAGGCCGGTGAGGCCGCTGCCGTAGAGCCCGGCAGCGACGCGGTGCCACCGGTCCACAGACAGGAAGTAGAGCACAGAGCCGCCCACCATGCTGGGGAGGATCCAGAGCTGGGACCAGAACCAGAAGCACACTGGTTTAGACTCACTGCTACGGTAGCAATGATTCAAAGCAGCAACAGACAGATAACAGACGTATGAGCATAAACTGGAGTCCTTCAGCAGCAGCACAGACACAGACACATGGATGCTTCTGGGGCTTCATCCACTGTGGGATCTTTGCATTTGAGTTGCTCCAGAATAAAATCCCTGATCTGAGTGCTTCACAGCGCTTTGCTCTGTGAGGCAGAGGTGCAGGGATTAGAGCGGATTAGAGCTGGGGCACAGATTACAGCCCACTGCCTCCACTCCAGCGCAGGAGGCCGAGGGTCCCGGTCCGGCCGGGACCGCCCACTGGACTGGGTTCTGCAGAACTCACCCCGTGCGTGGCGCAGTTGGCGGCGTGTTCGTACTCTGTGGGCTGGTATCTCTTACAGGATGGAACCCGGCAGTTCATGAACCTGAGGGAGGAGTTTGACGATAAATGAGGGTTAATGTGTGACTGTGAGCCCATAAACGGCCTTCGTCTGTTTTATTATCTTTACAGGAAACCAGCCTTTAAAACATTTAGGCCATGAACGACAAATACTGCTAAAAAGACCCAGTTTCTACATCAAAGAAATGTATTGAATGTTCTAATTTCAGTAATCAGTTCTTAGTTCTCATCTGCACAGGAGCTGAACTGTTAAATGTTTGAATCTTGTATTGAGTTTGTTCACTGTTCTTCAGTTAGGGTAAGTGAATGCATCATCCTAATGCATGTGTGTGTGTGTGGGGGGGGGGGGTCATTTGTGAAGGATTTTTAGTCAGTAATCCACATCACGCTGTTGGAATTTGGAGCGTGACACGCTGTTACCGTGGCAACAATCGTAGTGCCATGGTCACCAGCAATGTCATCCTGTCAGGACACGACTGATCATTAACTATTCACTGCCTGCGTTGCGTTGCGTTGCGTTGCGTTGCGTTGCGTTGCGTTGCGTTGCGTTGCGTTGCGTTGCGTTGCGGAGGCTGTTTAATCAGCACTAAGTCTCTCTCCCAGCTCACAGGGAGAAACACATCTGGAGACACAGCTCCTCACACAGGGGCCACAGGTGTCGGTCGGTCAGCTGCCTCATTCGATTACACACACACACACACACACACACACACACACACACACACACACTCCCCACTACAGTTTGTGATGGTCCATTAACTCTGCACAGTGAAGCGAGCGGACAGCACAAAGTGAAGCTAATACGAGGTCACAGAAGTGAAGAGCTGAGATTCAGCCCTGAATCGTTTCATGTTCACAATCTGAGTTTGTCCTTAAAAGTCAACATGAAACGTAATTTAAATGAAACGCTGTAAGATGTTTACGCGGAGCAAGGGTGGCATCTAAACCATGACTCTGCACAAGAGCAAACAGGACGTGACCCCGGGTTGTTGTGCAGGATGAACCTGAGCAGGCTCGCACACACACACACACACACACACACACACACACACACACACACACACACACACACACACACACACACACACACACGCACACAGACAGACAGACACACGCACACAGACAGACACACACACACACACACACACACATAAATAACCCCCCACAGTTCATCCCCATGCTCTGCTGGTTTGGACTTTGTCTCTGTTGACTCTTTGTGCTTCGTCTGTGGGCGTGTCTCCCGTCCCTTGGATTCCATCACGTCCAGACACCTGCCTCAGTAGAAAACCCCCAGTTGGTGCCCTCGTCGTTCCTGCTTCTTTGTGTGAATAAGGGCCAGTTTGTGTTGTGCATCCATATTTTATCAGAACAAGAGAGCAGCAAATCCAGAGCTTGTGTAGCTCCAACAACGGACCTGAACGCAACACTTTGATGTCCTCTAATCACTTATGAAACAACTCTGTGTGTGATGAAAGAGGAGGAAGAGGAGGAAGAGGAGGAAGAGGAGGAGGTGGAGGAGGTTTACAGGCTCTGATCAAACCAGACATTGTTGTCCCTCTTTTCTCTCTTTGCACACGCTCCCTGGATGTATTCACCCCACAAAGTGAATGCTTTGGTTAATGAAGCTCATTACAGTACATTCCATCCGCTGACAGAATCGAGGGCTGTGTGTGTGTGTGTGTGTGTGTGTGTGTGTGTGTGTGTGTGTGTGTGTGTGTGTGTGTGCGTGTGTGCGTGTGTGTGTGTGTGCGTGTGTGTGTGTGTGTGTGTGTGTGTGTGTGTGTGTGTGTGTGTGCGTGTGTGTGTCTCTGTGTGTGTGTCTCTGTGTGTGTGTGTGTATGTGTGTGTGTGGGATGGTGATAATCGTGAGAACCAGAGTTTGAATCCCGGAGGAGAGGAACTTGATCTCTGCTGGAAAAGGGATAGAGCTGCTTTACAAAGTACACACACACACACACACACACACACACACACACACACACACACACACACACGCTGACTGATGATTGCTTCTGAGAGGAATTCGACCTCCCTCCTCCAGCTCCACGTGCATCATGTCCCAACACAAACCAAATGATATTTAATGCTGTGAAAGTGAAAACCAAGCGTTGCAGTTTTATTGAGGTTTGAGCAAAAGCTCATTAATTTCCAGTTTACATGTAGTTGATGTGCTTATTTATCCCCCTTTATTAAACTGCTGCTCTTTATCTGAATATAAATCACTGACAGTGTCACTGTTTCCGGGAGGTTGGATTTAAGTCAGTTAAGTCGTAAAATGTCCTGAGCTGTTTGCACAGGACGCGTTCCTGCTGTGACTGAGGAGACACCTGTGTTGTGTAACACGCACCTCAGTGACTTCATGCAGTCGCAGCTACTCCTCCGCTCATTTTAGCTGCTTCTCGTTCTGGTTTGTGCCTGAGAACCTGGAGTCTGAAGGTTCAGTCTAATCCTCACAGACGACCAAGCAGTTTTAACACATATTATGTGTTTTGTGTGTTTTGTGTGTTTATTGCTTTTATTTCCCTCTGGTTCCTGCTCGGCTGTAATTTAATGTAACGATGCAGCACATGATATAAAACCGTTATAAATAAAATAATAATGGGAAAAATTGGAAATGATAACAGTTAATAATAATAGTTGCTATTTGAAGTAGTTTTAAACTTTTCCTTTTAAACCATAAAAGGACTGACGTTAAGTCACTCGCATAAACACACTAATCCATAACGTCCCTCCGAGCGTCCGTGCGCACTGGTGCGCATGATCCGGTGCAGGACACAAACACTGGGAAACACTTTCACCGCAAAGTAAAATTACCTTCCGAATTTTGTCCTCTTGAAGTCCATCGTGTGCGTAGTCCACGTGCGCGCGCTCTGTCCACGAACGGCGGCGCGTGAGCGAGCGTCGCCTCATCCACGGATCGGGTTCCCGTTCCGGACGTCCCAGCGCCGTGCGTCCGAGCGTGCACGCGGAGCTTCAGCGGGGGCGGCGACCTGTGCGCGCGGCGCAGCAACAACTGGTCCACTGTGCGAGGAGAGAGTGGGGGAGCGCAGCCACGCGCCACGCGGCGGAGCAGGGGCCGCTTCCAGCGCGCGAGAGGAAACTGTGCAGAGTTGTGTTCCGATTCTCAGATGTGTTTGCAGGATGTTTGTGACCCCTCCTCCCCTCCCTCCCTCCCTCGCTCCCTCCCCTTCCTCTCTCCTGGCTGACGATAACGCACCAGCGAGCAACAACCCCTCCCCGACAGTTCAGCAGTCCTGCATCTTTATGTTCAGCTGTGGATGGTTGGTGTAAGAAGGCTGTGTAACAGAGCGACCGTAGCGGAGCATTCAGTGCATGAAAAGGTCAATGAGACAACTGGTGCCACGCTTTGTTTGTGTGCATGAACTTCATTCTACAGATCCACTCGTGTTTTTCATCAAACAACACACAGGCACGCGGCGAATGGAAAATTAAACGTTATCCAACAATAGCAGCGGGCGGCAGCTGTGACACAGAACAGATACATTGTGCAAACACAGACATGCAAACAAGTCACACAGAACCCATCACACACTCGCTCCCAGCTGTGTTTACAGATAACACTCAAATGTTAAAGGCAGAGGCCGCACGCAGCAACATTCTCTGTGTGCCCTGTAAACACGGGTCCTTAATCTGTTAATAAATAAATGATATTTCGTCTTACAACCACCTCTAACTTTGCAGCTTTGCATCTGTTACAAACCCTTGGTGTTCATTTGGTGTGAGGGTGAGTGCACAGCATGTTGGACCTCTGCAGGTGGAGAAGCTCTGCGTTGGTTTAAAGGACACACCTGAAACACCACCATGGGCTTAAAACTTTTAATTGCATGCCTCTCTTCTGCGTTTTGTCTTCAGTGATCACAGTGCATATCAGTGGACATTCAGATAATTCACCGAGCAGCTCCGGTGTGAGCGTCGCACTGTGACATGCACAGACTTGAAACTGAAAAAAAAATCACTCAGATGTGCAAAGTCTCTGTCACATTTCAGCTTCCACTTTCCACTTCAAGCTGTGATATTGAATAACACTGTGAATCTGCAGAGGATGAGGGTCAGTTCTTCTCCACCGCCTCAGTGGAGGAGGTGAGAGGGAGCTGGATCTGAACACTAGACGTCATAAACAGCACCTCCCACAGCGCCCTGAGCTGCACCTTCGGCTGCTGGGCAGCTTAAATTTGGTTATTCTTCATTTTAAACACTAGACACTGCTGTGACCCTCTGCTACTCTTGTTCAACCAGGCGCCGGTAGGCGGCGCTGTGGCGCATTACACGAGGAATCGTGTCTCTCCAAAGAGCAGCGTTTCATCATGTTTGCCGTCTCGTGTAGAACTGACAATGATTGTTAGATATAAAAATGATTGCGAGTCACATTCCGAGTGTAAGACTTTATAATAATTAACACTACGGTCGAGTACGTCGAAACGTGTACTGTCTTCTTAAATGTGCCTCGCTCTGCGCCTTGCGCATGCGCAGTGCCAACAGCAGCCCCTCTAACAAACAACAACAATCGCTAGAGCGGGGCCAGAACGCAGGATGGCTCCGTGACGCTCGTCTCTCGTGGTCCGTTTCTCCTTGCTGAGCCCAACCGCTGCTGTTTCTACCGGAGCTTGAACATCGATGGTACCGGACCCATGAACCTGGCTAGTCAAAGCGGGGACGTTGGCGGAAGCCAGCTCCTCTTCGCCAACTTCAACCAGGACAACACGTAAGGCAGGGTCGGGGGACCCGATGGCCTGTGCCGAGCAGCTAGCTCGTGCTAGCTGGCTAGCCGAGTCCAGGCTGCCCGGGCGTCTCGCAGAGAGATGTGGCCCCGGGTGAAATAGCATAAATGTGTTAGCTAACGGTTGAAGCGGCTGCTGCTGCAGGCTGCTGTTAGCGGACTGTGTAAAATCTCTGATCTTCTTTATATGTTTAAAATCGCAGTTCACCAGTGTGGCTGTGGAGCTAACACGATGCTAAGGCTAACTTTAGCAACAATACATCTGTACAGTGTGACGTAATATTGACTTAAACGTGATCTATGTTCTAATCAGCACACGGTGAATGGACGTAGCTGATCAGACTGTTGTGTGACTGTTGCCTCCGGATGGGTTTGAGATCTGCGCAACGGTGGAGGCATCGTTTGCTTGTATTGTTGAAGACTGGGTCACTGTTTCCACTGAGGCTCATTTAATTATCGCACACATGTGGTGATGCTGTTGATAACCGGGGAGTTGTTCCACCGCAGACCGCTCTAGACGACAGAGGCCTGGTGCTTATTGCAACACGCTCCCAGCCCGAACTACTGGGACCAGCGTCCGTTAAAACGCCCCTTGGGCCTGAAACAAAGACTAATCCGGCCTTAAACAGTGCGTGAGTGGGTGCGGGTCAAGATAAATAATGATCTTGTCTGTTTCGGTTGTTTCCACAGGTCCTTGGCTGTTGGCACCAAGTCCGGATACAAATTTTTCTCTCTGTCCTCTGTGGACAAGTTGGAGCAGATATATGAATGTAGTAAGTGTTTATTACCACTTTCCTTTAAAGCACCATCTGTGTTTTCCCCTGTGTTGCAAGATGCTCTGTGCTTTTTGTTTCCTGGTCAGCTGTGAATGGCCAGTGCAAAGTTTGCATGAGCAATGAGCAAACTCAGGTTGTCTAGTTGGAGAAGGATCGTGACTCATCTTAGTAAATACGTTCTTGAGCCACAACTCACTGAACTGGCTTTTGTTTAATAGCAACAGCCAGTTGCTCCATCTACAGTAACACAATCAAACAGTGCACACTGATCATAGAGAGGTGGTTAATAGAGGATGAGTGAAAGTCGCTGAGGAAGCATTTTAAAGTGATTATCTGTTTTCTCTGCAGCGGACACAGAGGATGTTTGCATTGTGGAGCGTCTGTTCTCCAGCAGTCTGGTGGCCATCGTGAGCCTGAAGGCCCCCAGGAAGCTCAAAGTCTGTCACTTCAAAAAGGGAACTGAGATCTGCAACTACTCGTATTCCAACACCATCCTTGCAGTCAAACTCAACAGACAGGTAGGAAGAAGCAGGCAAACCGGCGCCCTGCAGGGCTCCATGTTGTTTAGATAACAGAGGAGCTTGTGTTAGCGTTGTGCACACTAAAATGCAGCCGTCTGACTTTGTGTCCTCGACAGAGACTGATTGTGTGTCTGGAAGAGTCACTTTACATTCACAACATCCGAGATATGAAAGTGCTGCACACTATCAGAGAGACTCCACCGAACCCTTCAGGTGAGAAGGGAGAGTTGTTTGCTCATAGTGAAACCAGGAATGCATCACTGCTCAGGATTTCAGTTTCTCTTTGTTTGTTAGTTTAACAACGCGGCCTCTTACTGCCACCACTGTCTGAGCTTTAGTACAGGCACAACGTTAAAAGAAGTCATGCTGCAAAACTATTGTTAGTGTTTTGTCTATGGCAGAGTATTATCTAACAGTCATTTTAGTATTATTCAGGTCATAAAAACTCCTAAAACGCATTATTTTGTTATGTTTCATTTATTTGCCTTGTGTTTTTGTTCCCAGGATTGTGTTCTCTTTCCATTAGCAATGATAACTGTTACCTGGCGTATCCCGGCAGCGCTACAATAGGCGAAGTTCAAGTCTTTGACACCGTGAACCTGGTAGGTCACCAAACCGGAGCCTGACGCTTCGTCCCTAGAGGGACCCAGTTGTTTAGTGAGTGACTGGTGTTGAGTGTGGTCCTTGTTACAAAGAAGTAAAAGCTGAATTAATATTTGATCTGTTAAATCTGTTAGACTCTGTCCTCGTTCTTTTATCAGGTGGTGTTTGGGTTTAGTAGGACATGCTAATGTGCGTGTGTGTGTGTGTGCGCGCGCGCGCGTGTTTTCCAGAGAGCCGCTAACATGATTCCAGCCCATGACAGCCCATTAGCGGCTTTGGCTTTTGATGCCAGTGGAACCAAACTGGCCACGGCCTCAGAGAAGGTGAGGCAATCATTATACAGTGCGCTGCCCTGCTGTGGAAGTGCTTTATTTGTGTGTTATTTTGTTTTGTGCCGGAGGAAACTTGGATCCCTGCTGTTGCTGCTCCTTTTGTTGTCATCCTCTTATAGATTGTTTGTTTCCGTTCCTCAGGGCACAGTCATTCGTGTCTTCTCAATCCCGGAGGGACAGAAACTCTTTGAGTTTCGAAGAGGAGTCAAGAGGTAGAAGAGATTTAATGCAAGATGTGCTGCAGTTAGTTTATTTGTGGGGAAAATAAAAAATGTTTAACTGTGCTTCATTATCGTGGTTCTGCATTTCTGCACATACATGGTTTGATTTCATTGTGTTTCTCATGTCAGGTGCGTGAGCATCTGTTCGCTGGCTTTCAGCATGGAAGGCCTGTACCTGTCTGCCTCCAGCAACACAGAGACGGTCCACATCTTCAAACTAGAGACACAGAAGGAGAAGTATGTGTACGTACACACCTGTGTTCATACGGTCCCGGTCTCACATGCTTGGCTTTCGGAGGCATCTGCATTCATGTTAAACAGAAACACAAACCCTGAGTGTGTACTTTCAGGCCTGCAGAGGAGCCCACCACGTGGGGCGGCTACCTGGGCAAGGTCCTGATGGCGTCCACCACCTACCTGCCTTCCCAGGTCACAGAGATGTTCACACAGGGACGAGCCTTCGCCACCGTGCGACTGCCCTTCTGTGGCCACAAGAACATCTGCGCCTTAGCTGTGTGAGTCCACACATCTTAGACTCCTGGACGTTGGACTCCTCTGACGTTGCTGTTCTGTGTTCATCAAGGATGAGCTGCAGACAGACACACTGAACAAAGCAACACTTGGCAGTGTTTACTATTGTCACATCACTCTTCCTCACTAATATTTATAGCTCTACAGCGTCGTAAAGGTCTCTAATATGAACACAGTGATTCTCTGAGTGAGAATTTAACTTGTTGAATCCCCTGAAAGCTTCTTCACAAACGCTTCCATGAGGCCTGTGCATGTAACTGATAAGGGAACGCTGGGAAGACAAATAGTTTCCATTTTAAAAAATCAATTTAAACTGTTATTTATGTGTTTAATTAGGATCCAGAAAATCCCCAGATTATTGGTTGCAGCAGCGGATGGGTATTTGTATCTGTACAACCTGGATCCACAAGAGGGAGGAGAGTGCACACTCATGAAGCAGCACAGGTATGCACACACACACACACAGACACACACCTACCTGACAGTCTGTGATACTGAATGTGCTTCTCACTGACTTCAGGTTAGACGGCAGCACTGAGCCGCCTAATGAAATCCTTGAGCAGGGATCACATGATCGCCCACTTGTGGCCCAAACCTACAGTGCTGCTGCGACTAAAGGTAAGTCAGGAATCTTTCTGCTGATATGATACAGCTACTCAGATGTCTTGGGCGGTTGCATTTCCAAGCAGACTATTATTTTTCTAAAATGCAGTGTAAATGTTTGAATAAAAAGGATTCCTATATTATCATGTTTTATTTTATTCTTGATATTTTGCACATTTCTTGCTGTGGTTTTATTGACTGTAAAATTAAATCACTCTTGTTTCTTTTTCACAGGACTGTGGAAGTCAATATTTGACTTTTGACCTCTCCTTTCCTAGGTTACTGCGAAGAACAGGGTGCCGTGGGGGGGGCGGGCTTAGAAGATGACCTCAGTGACTTGCGTTTGGAGGAAGAGAACGAGCAGCCGCCACTCATCCTGGAAACCGACTGAGTTAACTGTACCCACCAATCAGAGGGCTCCTCTGGTGCTGCTATGAACACGAGACCCGAGGGGAGCAGGGGCAGGATCGGAGATGGGGGGGGTGTTTTTAAACACTCGCAGTGAGCCTGTCTGTGCATCCATCACTTCACATACATGTCTGTGTTTCTGCCTCTTCCCTTAGTTTTGCCTGTGCAGGCCAATTCACGCTTTGCATGTACATGTGCCAACTGCTAGAAACACGCTCCAAGGAGTAACTGAGTGTGTGCGTTGGATGTTTGATTTAAAAAAGAAAAATGTAGCTGTGTCTCAGATAAAGAGAGAGAGACACACACACACACAGATGCAGACACTGTGTCTAATGCCCGTGATTGTGTAAGTGCCTCTCTGCCCCAGTGTCACGGCTTCTTTTGTTTCAAAGGGGGGATCGTTGCATTGGCTCAATAAAATCTGTTTTGAGTTTTTGATCTTAATCAAGGTGTGTACCATGTTGTTGTTTTTTAAACCCTTTCCTCTCACAATCACACGCTAGTCGCAGGATCGCACATTTGGCTCAAGGGACAATTTGAAGCTTTGAAGTGAGGCAGAGTTGTGTGTGCGTGTGTGTGTGTTTGCGCTTGCGCTGGGCATGTACATCAGCAGAACACTGAGCGAGTAGTCTCCTCTCATCCCTGCTCATGTTACTCATCCCACATCGGCTCGCTGGACGCTCCCCACTCCTCAGGCCTGCAGGTGTTGGTTGATTCCTTTTTATTTTAACCTCTCATATAAATGATCTTTAGGAAAAAGACTCCACATAACCAGCGATGTGTCATGAAGCCGTGCATGGTGGTGTTACTGTAGTGATGTGTCCATACATGGAGAAGATCAGTGTAGGTCACGCAGCAGAACTGGAAGGCGGTTCCCCCACTCCTCATCCTACTGTATATCTACTCTGTACATAACTAGATGTGGCAAAATATCACTACCATGTTGTCAGGTCATGACGTCCAAGTGGTCGGACTCTCTGATTGCGGGTGTGTGACCGTGGAGAACCGGAGCTGAGAGCTCTGACCCTCATCATCAGGTCCAGGATGCTGCATGATCCCATAATCCTTTGGTGTCTGAAGCCACAGAAAGGTCGAGCCGTGGGATTTGGGAGCGTCAGACATTTTCTAATGATTTTGTATAAAATGTGAAATATTCATCTGAAACTAAAATGAGAATAAATTCAGTGTTCATGTATGAAATAGCTGCATTTTATTGTGTTATATATTTGATCTTTGTTAGAACTTGAATTTATGAATGATATTGTTTTATAATGGCTAATTATAAGATACCTTTTTGTTTCTGTGATCAATACTAGAGCTACAAAGATCAGGACTGTGATGTTAAAGGTTTATTCCTTCTCAGTTGGATTAGGACAGGAGTGCTGTAAAGCGTGGTGTCGGTGCAGCCAGCGTGCATGGTTCCTTCTGTGGAGCACAAACACCCAGGTCACAGATGAAGACTCCATTATTAATAGATGCTGTGGATGCATCTGACCTGGTGACTCCTCCTCCTCCTCCTTCAGCTCCAGCTGTGCACGCACCAGCTCCCCCTCCTCCTGCACACACGCCTACAGCACTGGCTTGGCCTGAATGACCTGGTCCTGCAGGGAGCCTGAGGCGAGACGCCGCACCGTCACAGGACTTGTTTCAGAGCAGAAAAGCAACACGGGACACATCCTGGAAGCAAACTTGCCTTGGGATTGCCTTGGATTCTGCTCCCAGTGGCTCCAGCACTGGCAAAGTTCTGGATTCTTCATGCTCTGGGTCTGGACGGCACCAGATTCTCCAGTGGAGTGTTTAATGCAGGTCACTAGGTCAATGAAAGCTGTCCTTGCGTGATCAGCATGGACTGGTTCTTGTGCTCTGTCGCGGCGGGGGGAGGGTGGGAGGCGGGGGAGGCAGAGACAGCGTGTGAGAGGATGATTGCTGCTGATTTCCCTCTGAGCAGATCACAGCAGATCCATCAGCAGGACGAGCAGCCAGACGGCGCTCATCCACATAATGGCCTCACAAGTATTCTTCTAGTCCCTGAACAAATGAATCCGCTCCACGGCGGTTTCTCACTCAGCAACTGCCCCACTCTGTCCACATACAGTACAACTGTGTAATGACTCTCAGGCTACACTGACACGCCTCCTCTTCACCAACATCCCCTCCTTCACTCACCAGTGGCCTCTGACACCTCTTTACATGGTTCTAAGCTCCTCCTTAGCCGTCGTGTCATGGTAGCGTTGTCTGAGATGAGAAGAGGTGAGGAGGCTCTTCTTGTATATCTGGACCACTGTGGCGCCATAGATGAGCAGCCAGATGCAGGGGATGATGGCCACGCGGAAGAGGCCGGGATGAGTCTGAGGCGACAAAGACGAATCCTGCACGGATCCTGAACTGTGCGCAGGCACTGGACACAGACGATGAGCGACCGGCTCAGGTAGAACCTCATGGCGACGTAGCGGCCGCGCAGGTTCTCCACGACGCTGGGCTCGTTGAGGAACATGAGGTCCACCGTGTCGCTGGGCTGGAAGAACGAAGGAGGGTTCATCTGCTGGACGTCCACATCGTCCCCACATTCCCTTTATAAACACAGGCTGCTGCTGCTGCTGCCACCAAGCGACCAAGCGACCAGTGTAGAGTGACGAAATGAAGCTAGTCGGGGAGATGATGAGTAGAGCATTCAAAATAAAAGCAGAGACCATGTTGACCACAGTCTTTTTAGTTTTTTCAATGATACTGTAGCTAGAGACAGTTTAAACTAAGGCATTCTCTAGTGGTTATATCGGTACAGACGAGATTAACAAGTGAGAGCATTTATAGTCTTATACGTATTTACAACTCCATGCTTCACTCTCATAACTGTAACTAAACGTAGCAGCACTCCTGTGAAATTATTATATATTCAAAATGCTACGACTACTAGAAATACTACTGAACAGTCATATGAACCTAAACTACCAACTTATATAAAACATTTTATCCTTTGTGTCTTAATCCTGTAACGTACAGTAGATTCCTCTAACATAAGCGCCTGTTGCTCCTGTTGCCCAGAGGGTGAAACACTAACTACAGGTTATAGAGATTAGCATGGATTTTTCCAGTTGTTATTTTTAACTTGTTTACATCTGATTTATAATTTAAATTGTTGTGCACACACACACACACACACACACACACACACACACACACACACACACACACACACACACACACACTCATAATCACATCATCGTACCAACAACTGTACAGTACAAAACAGTATCTGAGGGATAAACTAATTTGTGCGTGGCTCTGCCATCAGTGGAGTGTTGACAAATCAAACATACAAACACATGCACAAGTGGGAATTAGACACATGCAGGGCAGTTGGACATGAAGAAAGACACAAGACACGGGAACTGAGAGACACACAAATTATAAGAAGCTCACAGGAAGTAGAAGAAAACCCAGAAGGACCACGAGACCACTAATACAAGACAGGAAGAACACACAAACGGAAAGAAGCTCACACCAAGTACAATATGAAACAAGAACAGTAAGACTGGTCCTGCAGCGCACCGAGCAGACGTGTGATGCGTGGTGTGGTGTGACTTCCACCCCTGGGCCGTCCGCTCAACTGTGTCACTGCTTATGTGGATTTACTGTGTGCTGTAAACAGGTTGCTGACAGGGCCCATTGTTCCAGCTAAAGCTGCAGCCCTGCAGCTAAACCCAGCGGTGCTAGAGATCCAAATCCCTGCAGCCATCACCCCCACCCCACCCCCGCTCCCTCTCCTCCACCCTTACAATGCCTTTAATACAATTTGATACAATACCAGGCAATGTATTAAAGTCAAGCCACCAGCTGCAGTTTACATGGATTTCTACAACCTGATACAACACATATATATAATTGTTTCTAATCTGATTGCACTCTATTTGTTAGTATATGCCTCATTATCTAAAACAAGCCTGTCCAGGTTTGATATAATAATAATATAAGGATAAAAAAGGATATAGACACATAAAACTTGGAAACTCTTGGAAATTCCTTTGCACCGAAGGTGACGTGTTGTGTCTGAGCTAAACATTAATTCGTACAGACAACGACTGTGTCTAAATGCAACAATAATTAGGGGATTTCAGTGCTTGAATACAGTAAATTAAAAGAAAAATGAAACCGAGAGTCTGAACGCTTCATTACAAGAATACGCTCCTCGCGGGAACGCCCACGCTTCGTGGACGCGAGCACGCAACGTTATGCCCGTTAAGACGATGACGTCAGCACGTGCCTGAGCCTGCCCGAAAATGTTCTCCCGTGTTGTGGGGTTTCGGAGGAGCGCAAGACTTTACGATGAAATAATACACGTTTGCCCGTGAAGAACACAACAGCAGAGCGCATGGTTTTGAACTGAAGCCGTTCGCGTCTCCGTCGAGTGGTGAAGCCGCGTTTTTGGGCGACTCCGACGGGAAGTTTGTGTGATCGTTTTCCCGGAGTGATGTCGAATCCTGGGACTCGGCGGAACGGGTCCAGCATCAAAATCCGACTGACAGGTAGGAACCGGACCGGGAGCAAACGCTCGCGGCGCTCGTTTTAACTGGAGCTAAACTGTTCGCCGCGCGGCGACGTTGCCTGTCGGTAAAGCGAACGCGACGCCCGAACGCGCCTCGGAGGTTTCCTCGTCTGCTCTGCGCCCAAACATCCGGTTTTTGTGTGGCCAACGCCGCAGCACAGGCGCTAGCCTTAGCCTGTTAGCCGGAATGCTAACCACATTACCCAGAGGACATCCTGGAAGCGGTGCTCTGTCCTGAGCGTTTCTCGGCTCACACACGCGCGGCTTCGAAGGCGGACAGAAGCCGTGTTCACAAACTTTGTCACTTACTGGCACTGAACGCCCCGCAGCCCGCTAGCACTGGCTAACAGGAACACTGGTTCATGTTGACCGCTAGCGCTTGCTAGCTACACCCAGTCTTTGACCACCAGCCGTCGCTCGACCTGAATGCGCCGAGTGCTTCACGGAGGATAAAAGCGGACGTTGAACAGCGGACTGCATGAAGATTGATCTGTCAGTAGCCGTGACATGCTAGCCTACATTGCCCTTATTGTATTGATTGGCATTTCGCTGCTGTGTCGGCTGCGGCTAGTGAAAAGTCGCACTCATCAAAGTTGCCCTTATTAAGAGCAGCAACACTTTCTTCACATTTAGGTCCACTACATTAAACAAAAGTGTTGATTCTGGCGATCAGAGGCTTTTTGGGCAGTCGGGAATCGTCCTCACACAGACGCACACGCACAGCTCGAACAATGGCTCGTACTGTAGCTAATGTGAGCCACGGGGGATCAGGGAGTCTCTATTCAGATGGAAATGACCCCTGTTCCTCCGGGCAGACGCCTTGATCTTCTGATTGAAACACACAAATATACGGGTCAACTAAGCATTCTACAGTTATTTGTAGGAGCAGTGAGACACAAGCGCTTGACCTGTGTGTGTGTGTGTGTGTGTGTGTGTGTGTGTGTGTGTGTGTGTTTGTTTTGGAGTAAGGTGTGACCCCAAGTCTCAACGAACTTCCTGTTGTCTCTCTGTTTATTTTCCTGTCTCTCTTCCCCTTTTTTTTCACTGCGTCACGTCGACAGACTTACATCTCACACACTACATCACTAAACTCACACTTTTGTTTAGAATTATTTGAGGCAAGTTTATGCCAGTGAGAACTAGTGTCTGAAGCGCTCTATGGATCCACAACAGCACATTTCCTGAACATGAGCTTCATAAAAACCTACAGACTGTCAAAGCATGAACATTAATTTCTATCTCTTATCTTTCTATTCTATTATGTTAAAAGTTCTAATCTTGTTTTTTTCTAATTAATTTAAAACATCAACGAAAAACATAGTCTGACAATAGTACCTCACCTTTTTTAACTGTATACTTCGTTAAACCATCACTAAGAAATTAGTCTGGTGAAATAAAGTGTGTTGAGTGAAAGCAGAGAAACTGTTTGAGTCTAAAGTTGTTGGTCATTAATTCAACATGGATGGAAGCAGAGGTTATTGCCCCCCTCCACCGCGTCCTGCCCCCACAGGTATGAGTGGAATTCTAATTGGGTGAGGAATGTCCGATGAGCCAATGGGAGTGAAATGCTGCCCAGATGGCCGACGCTGTGTTTAGTCTGTCAGAGAGCGCTTGTTTGGCCGACATCAGTAGGGTCTGTGTCTCTGTGGCCGCGACGCAGACAAAGAGCAGGCAAGTCTTACACAGGTTGGTTTCTCAGATTAGCTTGCTCATATGGGCATGTTTTAGCCAGCAGAGAGGTGATTGTTGTGTCTGTGTGGTTCATCTTTTAGATAAGCTAAGTGAAGGAAAAGTGCCCTGGGTATGAGATAAATATCACATTATATCCTGGTGATGTGGTCTAGTGATGTGAATAGTTCTGGACTTTATTGCAACACACTGAGTTTGTTTTCACCACGGTATTGGTGTTTACACACTCTAAAGCTTTTTTTATATTATTAGACTATATATTCTGTAACATTGGGGAGTATTTATTGTATTAAAATATTTACAAAAGTTTTCTTTACAGTATAACAAAATGGAACAATGAGCAATATGCAGATGTGGTTTTATGATGAATGTGATTTTTGTCATGAAGGCTTGTGTAGTTTAGCAGACAGGAAGCTTCAGTGCTGAACTGGATGCAGAATGCCTCAAGCAGCAACATAGGACAGCGGGTGACTGGAGATGCTCACACGGGGGGGAGGGGGCAGCTGCAAAGAGGACGGTGAGGGAAGGAGGAGTACAACCAACAGGAAACACAAATTGTGTTTGTCATCAAGGAAAAGCATCGTGCTAGTATGAAGCAGCAAAAGCACTTTTAATCCTCTCCTAATGAGGCTGCAGCATGTGCGAAGCACACATACACAGGGACACACGCACAGACGTGTAAAAGTCAGTGTGGCACCAGAGCCAGGAAAACAACGGTGATTACGCTGAACCTACTTTCTGTGAAATCGATTAATCATCCTGGGTGTGTGCCTCTGCTAGTGGAGGACGTGTTATTAAGTAGGTGAAATATTTACTCGTGCCCACAGGTGCAGCTTTGTGTTGTTGAGCAGAGCATCGTCCATCAGCTGACGTGGGTTCACCTGTAGGTCTGTTGGGGCTCTCTGGAGGAGGCCGCTCCACTCAGCCCCATGTTCACATACACACGTTTATCATGAATATAGATTCTAGTGCAGTGAAGTTTGAAAGCGGTTTTAGGACGCTGTGAGTGCACCAAACCCTATAAATGTTAGTGGAGGTGAGGGGCTTGGCTGCGCGGAGCATGCCCTGACTTAGGATTCCTAAAGGAGCCTGTAGCCATAGAGTTTCATCATCTTCCTTGAACTGTTTCTACTTGTTCCCACAAGACTGGATGAATAGAGCTCTTTCCCCACGGTGTCTGCCCAGCTCTTTTTTTAAATTAAAGAAGGCACTTGGATACGCCAAAAGAAAAGCAGCACAGGGGAGAAATTGTGAACCAGCTGAGCTTGCGGCTATGTGTTTTAGCAGCCACAACCTTGGCAGGATGAGGGATTTCCTGAGAGGCAGAGAAAGGGCCTGTCACCCATTCAGTGCCACAGAGGAGCTGGTCAGGAGGCAAGAAGACGAGCGATGGGGTGACACTGGGGGCGTCTCCTGTCTCCTGGCAAAGACAGAACCAGGAGGGTGAGTGGGAAGGTTAGCACAGCAGTGACAGAGAAAGTCCCCCTCCGCTGCCACTCTGAAAGGTAAGACAGGGGCAAATTAGCAACCCGACTCCCCTGCTCTGCAGCCGTTTCCATTTCATTGTGTCCGCCGTTGAAAAGATGAGGTCCTACTGTGGAATGTGTGACTCGAGTAGGAGGTATGGAAAAGGTTGAGGGGAAGAGGAGAGGATATCCTGCAGGCCTTCTCAATGGCTCATTCACAGGAAGAGGAGCCGGCTGCACCAGGCCACATCCTAAACCACTGGCTCACTGACTAACCTCCTGGATGGATGTCTGGGTCAAACCCTGTCAGGGCACTTTTTAATTGGATTTCTGAGCTTGATTACAGCTGAGAGGCGAATCGGTTGGAAATGGCTTGAAGAGGTTCCCTGGTCGTAAGTGGGGCTGCAATTAAAAGCTACAGTCGCTCAATCACGCGTAGATTCAATTCTTGAGTGATCAGTTTGTCTAGAGAACTGTGGTCATTATTTTCCAGAGCCTGCAGGTGAAACTCTACACATCAACCTGTCATGACCTAGTTGTTCGGTGCTTCACAGGAAACGCGGCTAACGCGAGCAGTAGACATGCTGGTGATTCAACAGGCTATTCACACGCCACGGCTCGCTGCCGGCTATGAATAACGTGCAGCGTGAGCTTTATTACAACATAAATGTCTCGGTCACTTTTTGCAACCACTTCCTCAGAACCAGCTGGGCAGACTGTACAGACAAAGGAGTGTGACGAGCCCACAGTCACGTTCTCTAGATTTAAGTGTCTGTTCACATTGAAGCTCTAGCACCAGAACCGGCGTTGGTTAGGTCCAAATAAACCCAGTTACTATTTCCTGAGGTGAGTGTTTGTCAGCCAGTGAGACCAAGGCATTTTCTGTAGATGCTGTTGCTTGGGTCCCTCGGCCTGCGGGGACAGGGAAGGTCCATTGGTCCTGGGTGCAGTCCAGTGGGTTCGTTAATAGGAGGAAACATTACTGAATATCACTGCTTAAGATAATTTTATAGTCGTCATCATGACTCTCCATCCTCTGCAAGTCTTCAGTACTCGTGTTCATTCTGTGGCACATGTCCAGAGTTGGGTCCTAGCATCCAGGTTGTGCTGTATTATAAATATTGTAGTTTTCTTGTTTTGAGTGGATTACTTCAGCTTTAAATGCAGGTAAGCAGCTTGTTTTCGTCTGCTGCTCTATAATCAAGGCTCATGTGACAGACTGTTTCTAAAAATCAGCTTATTGTGGTTCCCGTGTGTTTGTCAGCTGGCTAGAGTGACACCACGCTGTTGTTGAGCTACACACCGACTGGCAAACATTTACTCACACACACCACGCAAACACTTGCACATTCTCGGTCTCGGTCAGTTTGAGCGTCGCACGGTGCGGTCAGCAGCGTGTCGGGGCAGCGTGTTGCTGTGAGTGGGGTCTGACTGATCCGTAGCCTGCTCTGGCATTCATATATTACCCTGAGCCGCCGACCGACTCCCTCCTCAGCTTCTATCTGCACCAGCATCCATTAGCTGCAGCCTACACGCTGTGAGCTCGTTTACATATTTGTGTATGTGGCCTTTTCTTCATAATGACTTGTTTTGTTTTGCAGTATTATGTGCCAAGAACCTCGCAAAGAAAGACTTCTTTCGTGAGTACCTTTTTTTTTTCTCGTATCGTTCTCATTGTCATGTGCATGTATCACGCATTGCGATGAGGATCATGATGCAAACGAACTCGGCTGCTGGGCTATAATTATTTGCACTTTCACTGAGCTCTTTATCAAGGATAGCACCGTAATAACATCTTTGGTTGTTGAGCTGTCTGTGCCAACACAATCAATCCACAATTATATTGTTCATGTTTCTACAAACATGCCAAATTAGATTTTATCCTAGCAGTGAGTCAGTGTAAGCTTCAGCCTCAAAGAATGCAAGATCTGCCCAACGTCTGCAGCTGAAGACCGGCCTGTAATGTGCCTGCTCAGTCTTTGGCCTGTTGCAGGCTTACTTAGTGGACGTAAACAGGGAACCGTGTTCTTGCAGGTCTGCCAGACCCATTTGCCAAGGTTGTGGTGGACGGATCAGGTCAATGTCACTCAACAGACACCGTGAAGAGCACACTGGACCCCAAATGGAATCAGCACTACGACCTGTGAGTCCCCGGCTCCAATCCGACAACTAACCGCCATCCCAGGCCAGTTCGGTTTGAGAGATGCTGAAATAGTTAATGATGTGAGAATGGGATGTTTGTTTTCAGCTACATTGGAAAAACAGACTCCATCACCATCAGCATATGGAACCACAAGAAGATCCATAAACGACAGGGTGCAGGCTTCCTGGGCTGTATACGACTCCTTTCTAATGCCATCAGTAGACTAAAAGACACAGGATGTAAGGATGCTCTGAGCCGCCCTCAGTTCCCACATGTTCACACTTGGCCAAACATATGAAGAAAAAAGGGGTTTTGGTTTAGGTGCATTCCTTGTCTCCTCTCTGTTCAGACCAGCGTCTAGATCTATGTAAGCTCAACCCCTCGGACAGCGACGCAGTGCGGGGCCACATCGTAGGTAAGACTTGACGTATAATCTATACTAAACCATCCAGTGGTTGCTTCACGTTGTGCTCTCCCTCTGACGTATGCGAGTGTTAACTGCATGTCTGGCCTTTCCACCTGCTTGTTCCCAGTGAGCTTACAGACACGGGACCGCATCGGCAGTGGAGGCCCTGTGGTGGACTGCAGAGGACTGTTGGAAAATGATGGGTTAGTGCGTCTCCTCACATGGAGTAGGAGCTGAGATTGTGTTTTTAGACAGCGCTGCTTCATTTGAGTAGGTGGGGATTCATAGCATATTAAGTTGATATTGGTAGAACTTGTTTCTTGTTTAGTAGACACTAGTCCTGTACGGTGCTTATTGTGTTGCAGGATTCGTTTAGTCCTAAAAATTATTTGTTTATTCTTTAATCTCTCAGTCTCTCTCATTTTGCGTTCTAAATAAAAACCTGACCCAGCATGTGATTCTCAGGAAAAACAAAAACAGCCTTCAGCGCTTACGTCTTTGTGTTTGTGTACAGGCCTGTGTTCGAAGGGTGTTTCAGCGAGGAGCCGCTGCCCTACTCCGACTCCACTGGTGCAGCGGGGGGTGGGAGCTGCCGGCTGGACTCCCCCAGCCAGGAGGGCCGCCTCCAGACGCAGCGTATCCGAGGGCAGGACTCCCGAGGCCACGGCCACACGCCTCAGAACAGACCCCACGGGCACCAGCCGCCTGACCTGCCAGAAGGCTACGGTCAGTGCAGCAGCTGGACCCGCGCTGACCCGCACCTTCTAGGTCGCACGCGTAGAGTCATGCAACGTCTTGTTTTTGTGTTCCTCGTAAAACAGAGCAGCGGACGACGGTGCAAGGTCAGGTGTACTTCCTTCACACGCAAACGGGCGTGAGCACGTGGCACGACCCTCGGATACCACGGTACGACGTTACCCCACTTCAATCAGGGCAAACACAACCTTGAATAAACCTCACAGGAGAAATGAGGTCACTACAGCAACAGAGGATAAGGACACGGTGATAAGCAAAGGCACACCGCATAAGCCAATATGAGGAATAATGTGCTGCTCATGTAGAACATGTTCAGAAACATTTCTATGCACGTTAAATCAGACAGTGTTTTGGACTGCACTAGTTGCTCATGTTGTGTCCTTGGACCTACTGCATGTGGGTTCAGGCCAGTGTGATGGTTTAAGATGGCTCAGTATTGGGGATTTGTGGTGGAGGTGTGCGTGGATCTAACGTGGTTGCTCGTCCCTGCTGCAGGGACCTGGCGAGCGTGAGCTGTGAGGAGCTTGGTCCGTTGCCAGTGGGCTGGGAGGTCCGAAGCACAGTGTCAGGTCGGATCTACTTTGTGGACCACAACAACCGAACAACGCAGTTCACAGATCCGCGCCTACACACGATTATCAGGTACATGAGTGTGTAAACACTACAGATGCTCTCGAACAGGCATCAGAAACATCCACAATAGTGGTTGAATAAAATGTTTATTCGGTCGGTTCTGTTAATGCTGAGGTCAGACTGGAGCTGAACATGACCTACTAACGGTCATCAGCTCTGTTAATGCTGATTTGTGTGATTTACAGAAATGCGGGCTTAGAGGAGCTTTAGCTGCTCTGTGCAGCGTGTGTGTGTAATCCATTCGGCCCTGTTTTTGTTTAACTTCTCACCATGAGCGCTTCTTCATCCTACTGTCTTCTACTCCTCTTCACCTACAGCCAGCAGTCCCAAGTGAAGGAGTCCTCCCAAGGTCCCCAGATGGATGTTGGGGGAGAGGAGGGTGTAGGCGGAGGAGTGGGAGGCGGTGGGGGGGATGGCGACGTGGCCGCACGCTATGAGAGAGACCTGGTCCACAAGTTGAAGCTGCTTCGCCACGAGCTGTCCTTACAGCAGCCGCAGGCAGGACACTGCCGCATAGAGGTGTCCCGCGAGGAGATCTTTGAGGTGAGACAGTGACGTTGAAAAAGAGAGACCCCCCCTCACCCCCTCCTTCCATGCTGCTACGTTGACAATAACAGAAACCCTGCGTCTTTGTTTGATAAAGGACAGAGAAGCAGCTCAGGTTTTGCTCAGTAAAACTGAACAGAACATCACAATCCTCTCATGTTTGGTTTTTATGTTCAGGAGTCTTATCGACAAATAATGAAGATGAGACCCAAAGACCTGAAGAAGCGTCTGATGGTGAAGTTCAGGGGAGAGGAGGGACTTGACTACGGAGGCGTCGCCAGGTTGTGACTGACTGCATGTCTCCCCCGTGCTCACGCGTATCAGCCGTGACACAATGATACTGATTCAGACTACTTTGTTGGTTGATCCTGAGCAGCTGGTTTCCTTCATGGTGCTTTCTCTTGCTCATCTTCAGGGAGTGGCTGTACCTGCTGTGTCATGAAATGTTGAACCCCTACTACGGCCTGTTCCAGTACTCCACAGACAATATCTACACTCTGCAGATCAACCCTGACTCCTCCATCAATCCTGTGCGTAAACGCAGACGCTTCATGCTTTGTCTACCCAGGGATCCAATGCTCACGCTGCCTGTTGTCTGATCCCTTTTTCTCCAGGACCACCTTTCATATTTCCACTTTGTGGGTCGTGTGATGGGCCTGGCAGTGTTCCACGGTCACTACATCAACGGCAGCTTCACGCTGCCTTTCTACAAACAGCTTTTAGGCAAACCCATTCAGCTCAACGACCTGGAGACCACTGACCCGGAGTTGCACAAGAGCCTCGTCTGGATATTGTAAGTATAGAACCTGTGTGTGTGTGTGTGTGTGTTTAAGTTTCCATTCCAGCGTTAATTCTCCTCATGCTCTGTGTGCAGAGAGAATGACATCACTTCAGTCCTCGACCACACGTTCTGCGTGGAACACAATGCGTTTGGGAAGTTTCTGCAGCATGAGCTCAAACCTAATGGACGTAATATCCCTGTCACTGAGGAGAACAAGAAGGAATACGTAAGGTAATAATGGCGACTGAACCAATGAGCAGAGTTTCCCTCTTATTACAGCGCGTTCACTTGAATGTGTCGTGTTTTTCAGGCTGTATGTGAACTGGAGGTTCATGCGTGGAATTGAAGCCCAGTTTCTGGCTCTTCAGAAGGGATTCAGTGAGCTCATCCCTCAGCACCTCCTCAAACCCTTTGACCATAAAGAACTTGAGGTGCGTGGAGACAAGCCGATTGCAGGAACCTCAGCGCCGCTCGTGTGTTTGCCATTGGTTTTCCTGACCTTCTCCTCATCCTCTTCTTCAGTTGATCATCGGTGGACTGGGGAAGATCGACCTTGCGGACTGGAAGACAAACACTCGCCTAAAGCATTGCACAAGTGAAAGCAACGTGGTGCGGTGGTTCTGGCAGGCGGTGGAGGCCTTCAGTGAAGAGAGGAGAGGACGCCTCCTGCAGTTTGTGACTGGCTCCACCCGGGTCCCACTACAGGGTTTCAAAGCGCTGCAGGGTGGGTCATGCACTGGCTTAGAAACATCAGTTCAGTCTGCTTTGATTCTGTCATAACATGTCTAATCTGACCAAACTAATTATTCTACTGTCGCCAGTAAAAACTATTCTCTTTTACCTAATAAAATCTTTATTTATTGGAAGATTTTAGAAGAAATGTGTTGCTCGATGAATCAGATTAGAACAGTGATAACTAGAATGTATGTGTGTAAGGTTCTACAGGTTCTGCAGGACCAAGGCTCTTCACAATCCATTTGATAGACGCCAACACGGAGAACCTACCCAAGGCTCACACATGGTGAGTAGGATGAAGAGATGCTCTTATTGGATCTCATGCAACTAGACGGAGGTTGTTGATTCTTTTGTGGTTGTAGTTTTAACAGGATAGACATCCCTCCCTACGAGTCCTACGAGAAGCTTTATGAAAAACTGCTGACGGCCGTGGAGGAGACCTGCGGCTTCGCTGTGGAGTGACCACCAGCATTGACACAGTCACACTTACGCTTGCACTTGCAATCAACTGTTTGACATTTTCCACATATACACGCGTATAAACAGAATATCGAGTATACAGAGCGGCCAAGCATCACAAACACACAACGTCTTGCCACCTCTGTGCCACCGAACTGGAGTCAAATGAGAAAGCACAGCAGGAGCATTTCAAAGAAAAAACAAAAAAAATTTAAAGAGAAAGTATTTACAATTTTTTGCAAGTGTTTTGAAGAAGCATTTTTATTTTTCAGTTTTCACAACCTATGATGTCATTCTTCAAAATGTCTGACCACCGCAGCGACTTTGACTCGAAACACGCGAGTCCAGGGGCAGAATCGGCCAATCACGTACGAGCCCTTGATCAGAGGAACAAGTTGGAGACTGATTGACTTTGTCTAATAAGCTGATTGTCTGATTAGTATTCATGCTTCATGTTTAACCACTGTGTGTGTGTGTGTGTGTGTGTGTGCGTGCGTGTTTGAGGCATGGCACCTGGTTACGCTGTAAAAAGGATCAAATGAGCCTGCTCCTCTGTTTGTAACCTTTTTGTCTCTTCCATTTGTATCTGTGACCACTCTGATCTTGTTATTTATTACTAAGTGATGTACTGACCAAGCTGCTAAACGCTCGACAGAGAGCCCACACTAATCTCTTCATCG
Organism: Betta splendens; assembly: GCF_900634795.4. Classification (NCBI taxonomy): domain Eukaryota; kingdom Metazoa; phylum Chordata; class Actinopteri; order Anabantiformes; family Osphronemidae; genus Betta; species Betta splendens. The sequence continues at coordinate 1,772,452 of NC_040888.2, read as the reverse complement.
CCCCTTTACCACAGTCGACGGGTCAATTCACTTGCAATTCAAGTTATCCACAAAGTGGGTTTTTATTGTATTTTGTTACATTTTAACATTCATATTATTGCTGAGAAATACTCTTGTCCACGTATGGAAACTTTTACTAGTGTGTTGGTGCTTGAAACACCATGTTACATGTATTAAAGTGAATGGGAGTGACTTTCACCTCCGTAATTTTAACATTTAACTCAACTTCATGAGACGGTCTGACAGTTTGACCTGGGATTTTTTTTTTTTTTAACAAAGTGGTGAGGATGAAAAGAAGTTGATTTCAGGAATTCTTTGGTTGCATGTGACCTATATAATAAAATCTCAAGTCTTTCCTTCATGTTTCATCATCCGTTTCACATACTTGTTTTAAATTTTCGTGGTCCTGATGTTTCTATGCCTGTCTCTCTTCTCCGCAGCTTGAATGTTTAGAACAGTAGTCACTGTCCTCAAGACCGCCATGAATGAACAAACTCTTAATTCTCCATAGAAGTGAATGAAATAATAAAAACCTAAATGTCGAGCGAATAACGAGAAAAGGATTGACTGACTGTTACGCAGTATCGTTTCAATCTGCTTTTTCTAGGTTTTCAGTTCACTGTGTAATGGATGCAAGAGTATTGTAACTTACTATGTACTAAACATTTATGAAAATTACATTGTAAATAAGATTATATTAAAAAATTTAAATTGAAATTACTATTCTTGTGTTAAGTGCTTTGTATGCATTTAAATGAAATGTTTATGCACACGGGAATGTCTAAATAGCAAAGATTCACTACACAAACATAGATACAAGTAATGGCATTTTTAAATATATTTTAATAAATCTTTTCATACTCATCAGTGCCAATACAGAATAACAAGCTTTATAGTTTTTGATGACTAAGTGCCCCAATACAATTAAAGGCACTGCTTCAAACTGATGTTTTGTGTCTTTGGATGGATGGATGGGAATTAATAATGCTGTCTCCGCATGTCCTACATATTTACAGTGGCAAAACAATGACAGACAAATGATGGAGACCCAAGACTGCACAGCAATAAAAGGTACAAGCTGCGGTTACACTGTGCCACTGCAGTGATATGTTGTAGAGTCTCATGTCTGTGAGAGCAATGACCTGCAGCAGCTCCATCCTGCACTGTGGCTGTAACAGTGTGGTGCTGAAGGAACTGCTCAGAGCCTCTACAGGGTGATGCAGGATCAGGTGGTTATTCTCACACCAGCTCACAGAGTCAGAGATGACCCCCCTGTACTCCTGCTGGCCCCCCTAAGGGACTCCTCCCACTCCAGGTGAGACACAGAGATGCTGCAGGTATGTGATGGATGATGAGCTGGCGTCCACCTGGGTCAGGTGAATAGACAAACTGCAACGGCTTCATCAGGTGGGAGGTTTAGGCCACGGGTCTGAAGTGGTTTGACTCTTTAGGACAGGCTACTTTCAAGCCGTGGGGCAGAGGGGGGTGGGGGTGGCTGGTCTGGAGCTGTGGGTCATGGGGGGGTTACAGTTGGAGTGGAGGAAGGGTAGAGTGAACTGGATGGTGCTGAGGTGTAAACAGCTGCAGCAGCGAGGAGACGACTGGACTGTGGAGGTGTGATGAGGAAGTGGAGACTGGAGGTTGGGCAGAATCACATCTATTGAAGAACAAATTTAATTCATTCGCCATCACCGTGACCCGGCTTATTTACTTCCATAGACATAGATTAAAAATGCAAATATAATACTCAGTCATGACGTAACATTATGTATGTACGAATGAAGTAACATCAGCCACGTTGCATTACTTAAAATCCCTCAAAATGTTCCGTGTGTATAAAAATGCTGTAATTCCTTTCCTGGTTAAGTTTTAAAACGCCGCAGCAGGTCTCTACTGACTACAGTTCCCAGAAAACCACTGGCCTTGCGTAGCGAACGGCTCGGTGCGTGTGACGTCACTCTGTTCTTGTTTTGGCAGTTTGTTTCGATATTCACGGATTGTGAGTCCAGCGAGAAGGCGTTTTGAACTGCTAATCCAACACGACACAGCGGTATCGTATGACTGTGCAGCCCCGTTTGTCCCAGCGAAATGTTAGATTGTGCACATTTGGTTGGAGGCAACGTTATTGATGGAAATCCTAACTAGTTACCCAACAGGCTAGCCTGCTAGCCAAGCTAATTACTGTTAGCTCAGTTAGCTGAGAGCAGTGCTTCTGTGTTTGTGCGGAAATGACCGATTTGTGCTGGATTTCAAACACAGCACCCGAAACCTCGACACTTTATTACAGTGTTAAGGCAAATGTTAAGACGGCGAATCAAGCATTAGTTTTACGAGCTACAATCACAGCGCTGCCAGTTCCTCGCATTGTTAGCGTCTACTGGCAAAATGTGAGGTTTCCAATGATTTATGGTCAACTTCGATCCGATCCACGGCGACCTGAACTTAGTTAGCGAGAGAAGGTAACGGAGCGAGTGCGTCACACTGTTCCAGTGAAGCCAGGCTCGTATCAGGGCAACTTTCTCTCAGCCTGTGCGCGCTGCTCGTAGCTGTTAATTCAGAGCGACACGAATCCGAACCATTCGTTTGTCGTATTTAAAGTTTGAGCTTTTCGCGTTAGCACGCCGTCGCGTACGTGCTTCAAAAGTTGTTGGGTGCCGTTGTGTGGTCAGTGTTTACAGTAACAGGGAGGGGTTCGGTTCCTGTCTGTTACGACAAGTCGTCGGTTTTAAAGCGAAACCTCTGAATTCCAGGGGAATAACAGCACTAACGGCGGCGTTTGTTTGCGTGTGGAGCGTAGATGCTAGTGGTTTAGCAGTGACCGTGTCCGGGAACTGGCGAGTGCTCATTCACGATGGCAGATGGAGGCAGCGATGACGACGTTATTCACCTGGCGAGTTTCAACGTGCACCGCGGCCAAGGTGAGGCGAGCCTTCACGTCCTCACTCATTCACTCATTCACTCATTCACTGTTGAATAGACCCGTCCGTGCTTAGTCAGCCCGTCTGTGTGGGAATGTACGTGTCCTTGGTTTCATTTTGTTGTCATTTTTGATGCAGCATATCATGACCTTTTTGCGTGATGCTGTACTGATTTTTGTCTTGCAGAATATGAATATGTTTGTCTTTGCCTTGAGTGGTGTAAATGAAATCAAAACTGTAGTTTCTGGTGAAAAACGCATCTGTTGAAGGATGCAAATAAAACATGACAAAAATCCTGTTAATGCCTTGCTATGTAAAATGCCAGGGTTCGACCCAATCACCATTTCTGATCTAATAATAGAGACATGTAAAACGTCTTAGATGTTAAATTAGAGCCTTTTTAAAAGTAGAATTATAGTTAGATTTGTCAATTTGTCATATTGAAACAAAATAGACTGTCCAGGTGGGACTGGGTTAAAGTGTGTGTGTGTGTGTGTGTGTGTGTGTGTGTGTGTGTGTGTGTGTGTGTGTGTGTGTGTGTGTGTGTGTGTGTGTGTGTGTGTGTGTGTGTGTGTGTGTAGGCTCCAGTGCCCGCCCAAGGGAACTTATCACCATTTCAGATGACTCCGATGAGGAGCCTGTGGCTCTGGTACCTGGCAGTCCGGTTCTAGTTCCAGATGATGCTGATGATGATGATGACATCAAAATACTGGAGGTGACTGATGAACAGAATCTCTAATTATGAATATTGCAGAGATTTGTTCTTGTCAAAAGTTTGTGAACTAATGTTAAGTTGTGTTTCTTGTGTTAATTAACTTTTCCTTCGCCTCACAGCAACAAACTCCTGCACGAAGACATGTGATTCGCCCTGCAGCCAAATGGAATGGGGCCTGCCGCACCCTTGTTCAACATGTAACTCATAAGAGATCATCGTCGGGGATTTCTACAGGCCACCCAGATCCTGCCCCCTCTACCTCCAGAGATGCCAGCGCCACGTCCTCCTCCACAGCACAGCCAGCTATAAAAACACAGACGCCGGTGCAGTGTAGCTCATCTGGACGCACGCAGGCACAACCGGGCCCCTCGTCATGCTCACTGTCTCAGCCTCAAGTTGACACACACTCACATCCACAGGGCGGCACGCTGGCATGTACTGATGCAGACTCTTCTATCCAAACCTCATCTACCTCCACGAATGCCAAGGCGAACGCCGTCTCATCTAGGTCTCCTACAGTTTTTCAGCCTCAGCCCAGCACATCTGGACTTTCAAAGCCTCAAGCGGCCCCTTCAGCGCACTCATCAGTAGAGCCCCAGGCGAGCACCTCGGCTGGTGCCACAAGGATTCAAGAAAAGACTAGTGCAACTACTTTTACACAAGACAAGTCTCAGAGCAGTACGTCATGGGTACAGCCTGGTACATCCACACAGCTTCTGTCCAGTCAAACCGCACTTCTACGGCCCCCGGTTCTACAGGTCAAGGAGGTGAAGGTAGTTGTTCATCCTCATCACCCAAGCATCCAAGCCTCTACTCTAATAACCCAACCCCAGCTGCATCTCAGGAGGCAGAACCTGCAGCAACCTTTTTCAATTAATGGAATGCAGGGTAACCTCATTCAGATTGAACCACAGCCCCTGGCCCAGGCTCCCGCCCAGCCTCCGGTCCAGCCTCCTCAGCCCCCTCAGGTAGTACCGGTCATTCCCTCTGCAGTGCTCATTGCAGCAGCTCCAGAGAGGTTAGGACCCCAAGAGGCAGGTCACCGGATCATCCTGGGCAGCCAGGCGCCAGGGGAGGCTGTTCCCAATCCCCTGCCACCAGCAAGTGCCCATAACGTCAACATCAGAGTGATTCGTGCGAACTCCAATCCTCCTGCTCCTCCAGTTCCTGTAGCTTCAGTTCCCAACTATGTAAGAGTGGAGGCTCGTGCCGTTCTGGCTTCAGCTCCAAACCATGAAAGGGTCAACGCAGCGCCTGGCTTGGTCGTGGTCCCTCCTGGACCAGAAGACCTTCCCCAAATCGAGGATGCCAGACCTGGGCCGTCTGCGCCACGAGAGCGATTAGAGCAGCATTCCCACATCCAAACCCTGGTCACGGGTGTTGTGAGTATCACAGAGACAACAGGTTCTGCACTTAATCTTCACACATGAGCATTGGAATAGAAAGACACAGAAGCCTCACATGAAATAGTCATTTTACTTGTAGTATGATGAAACTCTTCCTTTGTTTTACTTCACTGACACACCTGGACCTTTTCCCCCTCGTCTCCACAGTTGGATTTGTTTCCTGATGTTGAAGAAGCTTATGTAGCAGAACTGATCCAAACCAATAATGTGAAAGACTTGAATGTGTAAGAAACATGTCACTTTTTTCAGACAGTACATTTATCTGCTGGTTAATTCTTTTAGCCTTTTTAATATTTAGTAGTTTCAGTAAAATACATTAATGCTGATGTTAATTGTTTGTTTTAAATGGCATAATTAATAAAGACATTACATGAAAATATGTTAAGCCACGTTAGTTGCAGGCCTAGTAACATAGTGAGCTTTTTATTTGTATATAAATATCAGGATATTTGCGTTTTAATGTGCTGCTTTGTCGTCTTTAGTATCTGTAACCTCCTGTTGGAGAATTCAGAATATCCAACGAGGGACATGACTGCAGCCACAGCAGCTCCCAGCAGCATCCTGCTGGAGTCTGGAGACGCCCAGGCAGAGGTGTGTGTGCGTGCTTGCGTGTGTGTGTGTGCGCGTGCGCACGGGTGTGTACATGTTTTTCCTTCAACATGGGGACCATAAACCATGTTTTTGCTATCAAGGTGAGGACATTGTGACAACGTGGAGACACTTCAGTCCGAAGGCTTTTTTGAGGGTTAAGATGTGTTTTTAGGGCTGAGGTTACAATTGAGTTTGTGTGTTAAACCTGCTTAAGATGTTTACAGGTCCTTTACTCGCATGCTGTGAAGTTTTACCCTTTGACGACCAAATGTGGGAATTTGTAATTATTCTCTTTTCAGGTTAGCGAAGACCTGTTTGATTACTCCAAGCTGGATCAGGTGGGGCCCGAGTCTATGATGCAGGCTGCGGACCTGCTCATGGCGGATTTCCGCATGCTCAGCTGTCAGGATATAAAATGGGCTCTCAATACTCTGAAGGGACACTATGCAATCACTCGCAAGGTACCAGTGGTCACATGTGCTCTCCTGATCGGAGGAATGCATCTCCAGCTGCTCCGTCTCACTCACCTACTACCAACTCTGGGTCTTATTCTTTCTCTCAGGCCTTATGTGAATCTCTGAAGAAATGGCAGGATTCAGGGAAGCGACGACGGAGCAGAGCCTCATCAGAGCGCTGCTACATTGATTTCCATTTTGAGCATGGTGAGCAACAGTTCCCCCTGTTCAGGTCTCGCATCATGTTACCACCGCGCCTGAAACAGAAACTAAATTGTTTTTTAACCTCTGGACAGTTTTATTTTCCTTTCATCTGCAACATGTTTCAATACTGTCATACCTACTTGGTCTCAGAGCTTCTGGCTGCTAATAGTGCAAAATCACCAGGTGCAGTTGAGAGTGCCTGATCAGATGATTGACAGCCACCCCTGCATTCCTCACTCAGTCGCTTGCTCGCCCCCTCTGTCCACCAGGTTCAGTGAAGTTTGACAGGAGAATGTATTTTTTGGAGAATGACCGTCGCTACTGCAAAACGTACATCAACCTGACGGATTCTGTGCAAAAGGAGATGACGTTTTATCAGCAAAAAGCCAAGGAATGGGCCGAGGTATGTGCAGCAGCAGGTTCAGTTATACAGCAGTTGGCCTGAGTGGAGGTAGTTGTCTTAGCATCAGGAGTCTGTGCTTTTACTCTGACAGCCTTTTGTTGCTCTCTCTCTCTCTCTCTCTCTCTCTCTCTCTCCTCCAGCACGAGGACTTTCTGCTGGCGCTGCAGGTCAATGAAGACGAGTACAAGAAGGTACGATAGGGGCCACACGGGTTCAGGGCAGCGTGGGTGCTGCTGCATCTCCTTCATAACCATGTGACTAGGGCAGGTTTTAGCTGTTTAATACACCGTCTCTCCCGCTGTGGTCTTTGCACAGGACGGTCAGCTGATTGAGTGCGGCTGCTGCTTCGGGGAGTTTGCGTTTGAGAAGATGACCCAGTGCTCGGACGGTCATCTGTTCTGTAAAGAGTGCCTGGTCAAATACGCTCAGGAGGCGGTGTTTGGCTCCGGAAAGGTCCGCACACACACAAATATGGGTCCAGCCGGTTCAATCCTTATAATGTCAGTCAGCAAATCCTCCCTGGGGTTAATGGTTACTCTAAAATGTACATTGTGTTACCTTTGTCTTTGAAAATGTGGACAAGGTTTGTTTTCTGAGTTCTATCAACATGATCCAGGTTATGCATCTGTTCTGACTGATGACGGGAGTCACGTGAACTGCTCTGTAAGAAAGTAAAGGTTTCCTGTTATCTGAACGGCTCCCGGCAGCAGAGAGGCCGCGTGGACCCTGAAGGTGGTTCTGGTTTTACTAGTGATTACTCACTGTGTGCGTGTGTGTTACCGTTGCAGCTGGAGCTGAGCTGCATGGAGGGGAGCTGCCCCTGCTCCTACCCAGTGTGTGAGCTGGAGAAGGTCCTGCCTGAGAACATCCTGTGCAAATACAACGAGAGGCAGGCGGAGGAGGCGGTCGCTGCCACCTGCGCTGATGAGCTTGTGCGGTAAGTTGCACTCGCAGGTCCATTAATCATTCATGTCTGTTAATTTGTGTCCTGTGTAGTCAAACGGGCCTGAGCTCTGTTTCATACACATGCTCTCACCTTCACCTCCTCTTCTTCGTTCCTGTCTGGACTCTGCAGGTGTCCGTTTTGCAACTTCCCGGCCTTGTTGGACAAAGACATGTCTCTGTTCAGCTGTCCCAACCCTCGGTGCCGTAAGGTCAGTCCTACCCTCTTATTTGATTACAGTGCAGCAACATGGCGTCCTCTTATTTGTTCACACAGATGTTGCAGAGACATCATGAATAATTCCTGTTCCCCATGACAGAAAAATGTGTTTACCATAAACATCTCAGTGCAGCTATGATAAGAAAGACAGAGATCAACATAAATGAGAGGAAAGACTGATGAATAGTTTTGAGAGATGATAAAATGGTTCCATCTGGTGAGGTCGCCACCTCTGTCTCCCACTCGGTTTATCTCAGGGCCTCCTCCCTCTGTCTGAGGAATGCAGGGGGAGGTGTTGGCTAACGTCTGCCAAGGCTGCTTCCCGTCAGATCTCTGTTATTTGGAAGACGCACACCACCACGTTTATACTCACTCTCACCACACAAACACTGCCTCTCTTCTGTCTCGATGCGTCCTCGTCTCTGTTTTGTTTAAGCTCCTGTGTCCAACACTCACTCCACAGTTTCTGACTCAACAAACAGACACAAACAGCCGTCTCCTGTCGCTGCATTCCCAGAGCAGGAGCGAGAACTGAAGCTGACTGTGGGTCCATGTACACAGAGACGAGGCCTGTCTGCAGCCGTAAACTCACGGCTTTCTTTGAAGTTGTAATATTAAGAGTGAGGTTCAGTTTCTGCGTTTATTTAGAGCAATTGTTGTAAAACTGTCATCAGTGGAAGCAGCAGCTTCAGCCCATCAGGATGAGCTCATTCTTCTGTTGCACGCGTTCGTCTTCCTTGTCAAGTCCTGGAGCCAGTGTTGCGCAGGGGGCACTGAGCAGCTGACGGCTGAGTCAGCGCGTGTAGTGATCGTAACCACAAACATGCTTTGAGTCCCATGAACGTGGTTTAAGTAACACGCCTTGAAGCGTGTTCCTGTGATACATTCACAGACTGTCTGGTTCTGATGGCGTCTCACATCTGAGTCACTTCTCAGACTCCTGTAGCTGCGACGTGCGTTTTCTTTGCAGATGATGCTGAGATCGTTCCTGCAGCAGTGATGTTCTGTAGATTCACAGCCCTGAACATGATCACACAGCATCGCATCCATACATTTAGATGAATTTGCTAGTTTCTAATAAGGAGCTTCATTGTTCCTCCTGCGATTCCTTCCACTCGCCAGCAGATGGAGCCACAGCAGCTCCACTTCCTTCTGAGGAGCCGCACCCTATCACAAACTTAACAGCATTAGAAGTCAGTGTCTTTTTGTGACCTCTCTCTCCTTCGGTGAAATACAGAGGAAAGCGATCGTGATCTCACTGCGCTTCAAGCAGTTTCTTCCTCTTTCGTGTGTGTAAGTGCCAGGATGTGCTGGAAACCCCCTGAACACTCATCAACACACTCACCACAGTCACTGCGTCTTTTGGCTTGTTACATTGGGTCTCTGGTTCTCATTAGCATCAGCACAGTGGTTGTACATTCAGCCCCTGGGCGGTAGAAGCAGGGAGGGGTCCATTATGTAACTGGCACACTTCTGTCGGCCCACCCGCCTTATTCCACGCCGCTCCTCAATTGGCTGCTGCTGCTTCCTCTGCTTTTCTACTGGTCACACACGCGCCTTCCTCTTTTTCAAATCTGGTTCGTATCAAGTTTGACCCACATCCCACTCCCTCCTTTTCCCGTCCTGCTCCTCTCCCCTGACTCCGTCTGACCTACACTCTCAGCTAGATGCTAATGCCTTCCACATGTGGCTGTGAGGACATTTGGACGGGCCAAATCCCCGCCTGCGAGTAGCGCTCCATGAAAGCAGAGGAATGAATAAATAGGCCACTGTACGTTTGTCTGTGCAGAGCTCATCGTTTCTGATGTGAGTGTCAATCAGAAGCTCTGCAAACAGCCTGAACGGCCTTATAAGGGCTGCAGGAGATGAATGAGGAGGGAAGGAAATACTGGCGAGCGTCGGACTGAAGCAGCTCCTCTGTTGTCACACATTTAAATGAGCCTCTCGGGGGCGAAGGACGTGTCCTCTGCAGGTTTACACGCACCTTCAGCGCTCTCTGAAATCAGCTGTGTTCCTGCAGCTCCGGCTCCATCCGCTCGCTGCCAGCAGGGGGCGCTCGCTCCCCACGCCGCCTGCTGCGTCCTGCTTCGCTCACTGCCGCTGGTCTTTGTGTGATCTGAGTCTGGTTCTCCACCCTGACTGCCCTTCACCTCTGAAGACCGACATTTAGCTCAAATCATGCACCAGAGTTTTATCTTGTATTCACACGCTGCTATTTAACAACTCTCTGAAACGACGTTTCATCTGTTTCCTGTTTGATTTGGACGGAATAAAGGCTCCGTCCTTGATTCACTCAACCCAGCAGCTTATCACTGACGGTGCAGTCTGTTTTTACACCTCTAGTCCCCCACCCTGTCGCTGACCCTGCACAATCACCACTGTCTCTGTGAATGTTGTGTTCGGCTCATAAAGAATAAGACGTTGTTCTCCAGGCTGAGACTGAGGTCAGGCTTGAGGTTGCCATGGTGACAAGGACGGATCAGCTGTCAAATTCCCCACTCTTCAATTTTGAATGAGCGATTCAAATATTGATGGTGACACTACTTAGAAACGGATCCACAGGGGACCTGAGTTCCCGTCTCCTGAGGTGCCTTTGCTTTAATGTCTGGGGGCTGATGATGGAGTTGCTGTTTCTAGGCAACGGAACAGTCGGGGTCTGACTGTAGCTGCACATTTGCAGGGAGGGCCACACCTATTGGTGTCCATGCGTCTCCCTGCAGTGGAGGAACATCCCGCCTGCAGGGCTGCAGCAGAACCAAACTCATTTTACTGATGCATTCGTCCTCATCTGACTCTGCCTCTGTGTGTCTGCAGGAGAGCTGCAGGAAGTGTCACGTGCAGTGGAAGCAGCATGTGGGCAAGACGTGTGAGCAGGTCCTGGAGAGGGACGAGATCCGCATGAGGGTTCTCTTGTAAGTGGCACAAAGAAGGAACCGACTGGAGACCTCAACGCACACACGCACACACGCACACAGACACACACACACACACTGCAGCTTAGTTCTGACACTTTGCTGACATAAGTTGTGTTTTCAGCCTTTTACTCATAATCCTATAACTACATCACTGCAAATGAGTTTAAACATAGCATTCACATTTATAATGTTGTTTTATTTTCATAAACAGTTATTGTCATAAACATGTTCTTCACTTATGGTAAATTTAATTTTAATCGTCCCCTTTCAAGGTGTTTTTTTATTTGCACAGCCACCCCTTGGTTCTGAGCCCACCTGGGTTCTCTGTTCTCTCGCCCGCCCCTTTTCCTCTCTCTCTGAGGATGCTGGGCCGGCTGCTTCCTGTGGCTCTGCTGGGCCCACAGGTAGCACGTCCTGCTTCCAGCCGCTTGCTGAGCTTCCTACTGTCTAAACTGGCTGAAAGAGACAGGAAGTAGGCTGGTAGAGACATCAGGGTCGGGTCTGAGCAGGACTCACCTCATGGTTGTAGCAGAGCTGTCGTTATCGTCCTCTGTAATCAGACTCATGTACTAATGAACTCAACCTGCCCTTCACTATTCAGTCACTGTATGTCTCTGTGTGCTGCAGCGAGGAGCGCATGACGGCAGCTCGAGTGAGGAAGTGCGTGAAGTGTGGGACGGGCCTGGTCAAGTCCGAGGGCTGCAACCGCATGTCGTGCCGCTGCGGCAGCTTCATGTGCTACCTTTGCCGGGAGCCCATCACCGGCTACAACCACTTCTGTCAGCACGCTCGCTCCCCTGGAGCTCCCTGCCGCCACTGCCGCAAGTGCTCCCTCTGGACGGATCCCACGGTAACTTCCAGTTCATTACAGCAGAGCATGCGGGGCTGCATTCAGTCCTCCCTGAGCTTCTGACTCCATGGTAGCTCACACTGACGTGGCAACAGTTAGTCCCCAAACAGTCCAGGAGCTGGAGCTGCTCCCGAGGCTCCACGGAGCCAGAACCAGCCAAGAAATGGAAAAAGAAAGGAATGGTTCTGAACTACAACATTTACTCACTTTAAAGGCCAAGTGTGTCTGCTTCAGTCAGAGCGTCTTTGATATTGGTGTTTCTGGTGTTAGAGGAAAATCTGCAGGTGACGAAATGACCAGGACTCATTGTCATAGAATTTATTACAGACAATAGAAACAAAGTCTCATGTCTTCAGGGAAACAGCTGCTGTGTTGTTTAAAGGTCCGGGTTCTTCCTGAGGTTTAAACATGTGGAGAATGGATGATGCTGATAAAACATTTCTTTGTGTTGGTTCCTGCAGCAAGATGACGAGCGAACCATTCAGGAGATCCAGAAGGAAGGAGAGGCAGAGCTGAACAAGAAATGTGCAGGTGGGTTCAGACAGACGTGACATTTAGATTCTGGGTCGGTTCCTGGCGGTGAAGAGCAGACAGACGAGGGCTGGACTTCAAAGCTGGACAGAATTTCATCTCAGTGACTTTTAAAATCCACCCTCTTCTTTCAGATAATTCAGGGAAGAGAGTCGGTCCTCCTGCAGAGCCCATCGCCGACGCCAAGCGGCCCCGTGTGGGTCCTCCCCCGGAGAACCTCCCCAACCCCAACCCCGCCGCGCCTCCTCCCCCCCAGGCCGTCCAGGCTCCCCTATTCGTGCCCCCCCACCCCGACTACCCTCCCCCCCAGGGCCGGATGGGCATGTACAATCAGGTGATCATGCCTCGGCTGCCCCCCGCGCCCTACGTGCCCCCCCTGCCTCACTTCCCCCCCCTCCACAACAACAACATCCACCGGCGCCGCCACCACCATCACGACAACCAACACCAAGGTAACATGAACATCCACAACCCTCCTGGTAACCTGCACCACCCCATAATGGACCTGCCCATGCACTACGGACCACCATACCGCTACTACAGACGCTTCTAACACTGACCACACACCGGATTATTATTGTTTTGTTTTGTTTTTCATTTTTGCGCGATACCTGACTGGTTCTTTGGTTCTAATAAATATTTGCTTCGCTCATGTCATGAAGTGATCGATTCTTCTATAGAACCAGACTCAAATCAGAAGCCAGAACCTTGGAACACTGACGCCATCCCTGCATTTCATGTTTCTGCTTTGTTTTCCTCTTTAAAAAAAACTTAGAATATTTGCAGTTTTTACAGCTATTTTGGAGAAAATAATAAATGTTAGCAAATCACTGTGTCTTTTGTGTAACGTGGGAGAGACACTGTTTCTAATAAAAATGTTCTTGTTGCCTTGAGATGGAGTCTGTGCGTCAACGCTGAGCTTTTAGTTTGTTCACATCCGACCCCTTTCTCAGTCTCGGGCCGATGAGACCCGAGGCCACGGCTGCTGCCTGTCACATGACTCTGCTGCTGCGTCCAGGCTGCACACAGGAGACGTGTCTGTTCAGAGTGTGACACATGTTGCTCCGTGGCCTCTTGTTTCTACATGTGTGTTAGACGAGCATCACAGCGAAGGCCCGGTTCAGCCCGAGGCTCCTACAGGCTGAATGACAGGCTCACATTCACAGTCATGTGATGATCTGTCGTATTGACACGAGGACGTGTGGGCGTCCAGAGTCAGAAGATGAGTGACAGGTGTTTGTTTAGTAATGAGCTACGAGACCCGAATGAATGAATGCTCAGAATGTCAGCAAACGTCCTCCTCTCGTTGGGGTCCAGTTCCGTCCACGCGTTTGTTTATTACCTCTCTGAACTGTGACCTGGCCGTGTTGGTAGCTGTAGTGATGGATCTGCTGTATTGTATTCTTTTGTAGTCCTTGAAGACGCCCTGGGGACCGACAGACGAGCATGTGGGTCATGGATTACAGCTGCGTAGTATTATAGAGTATAATCTGCTAATGACTCATTTAATTCACGGAACAAAGGACGAGCTTAAGTGACGCAGCGAGGCTCAGAAATGAAGACGTTTCAGAGCCAACGCTCGTCTCAGTCGCTGGTTCTATTGACGGTGCGGATGTTGTTTTCTGCTCCCACTGATCTCACACCATCAAGCTGCAGTAGAGACTCACCGTGCCTTGTGCTCAGTCACTTGATAACATGTAAATGAGTGTTTGGCGTCATGCTGAGCCGGCCCCGCACCGCGGGGGGCCTCACCGTGAGGCCGCATGGTTAAACCTCTGCACAGCAGGTCTGCAGATGAGCCGGCAGCGATGAGCCGGCAGCGATCAGCCGACGCTCTCTGCCATGTAAACAATGAGCTCATTAGACCTGTGCTGCGTCGGCCTCCAGCCGAGGGGTCTCCATCCTCCGAACAAGCAGCTGCTCCGCTCCCTGAGTGGCTTTGGGTTGGAGCTGTGGTTCTGGGTGGACCCGCCCCGACCCGACCCGACCCGACCTGACCCGCATCTCTGCAGCCTTTACGCGTTCACGCTCCGGCTCCGCTGCCGCCGTCGGGACCCGGCGTCGGGCGGCCTTTGGTCCCCAGACGCTTTCTGCTGCTTCACCTCCGCTGGCGTTGTTTGCTTCTGTTATTGTTTGTGTGTGTCTTTAATGAGTGTGTGTATTTTTAATGAGTGTGTGTTTTTCGGGCTCCTCCCACAGTGTTAGACATGTTTCATCAACCTGAAAGCTAACGTGTAACGGGTGCACAGATGTTCTGTGGTGACTGGACCCGTCCCACTGTTCAGCCCGTGGAGTCAAGCTGCTATTCATCCTGCACATCCCCTAAAGAGATCACTGCCCGACCCAGTGACCCACTGACTGATGGAAAAACCCCGTGGACGGATGCAGATCTGATTAGAGCGAGGGGCGCGCCGCAGAGTTTGGCCTGTTTCCTTGGCCGACGCCTGATCAAAGGCGGACGCCCTCATGTGAAGTGGCCCCCGTCCGCCCACAGCCGCCCCACCAGCCACAAATTACCCTGCAGTTTAGGTTTGATGAAGGATTCTCATTTCAGCTCACCGCCTCTCCGCTTTAGAGCGCCCAGCTTCTGTTAGCCGGGGTTTCCATGGCAACAGGGCCACCAGATAGAGAGTGTAGGGTGGAGAAGGCAGCCATTTTGCACATAGCCTCTCGTGCCTCCCTTACCTCCCCCTCCCCCCAGAGCCGGCTCCTCCTGCAGCCTCACACTTTACCCACAACCCACTGCACCAGTTTTTGGGATCTGGGTCACGTCCAGACTGACTCATCTATTCAGGCAGAATTTGTTCAGAGAGGAAACGAGGAGAGAGAAAGGAGATGTGGAAAATGTGAAAATGGTTTAGAGGCGTTGATGTGAGGGGGTGCTTAAGTGGACGAGGGGGGGATTAGACGGGGGTGGTGTGTTTGTTTTGCCGTGTTGGGTGTTCCTCTGGGATCTGCAGGCCTGACGGGAGGGAAACAGATTAGAGGCCTGCTCCGAGGCCCCGTCATTACATTACCGCACAGAACGCGTGTGCCTGTCCTCTCTCTGCACTGGAATAAATGTTTCAGCACAAAGGCTCCATTCAGCCGTCAGGAAAAACTGTGCGGGGTGGAGTGATGCAGGGAGGGACTGGCTGCAGAGCAGAGGTGGAGGAGGGAGGAGCCTGCCAGAAAATGGGCTTTAGCGAAAACAGCCCCATGTCTCTCCTGCGTCTTTATTCATGATGCATATTCATGTGTAGTGCTTTGGGCCGAGCCCGGGTGTCGTGAGCGGTGCAGAGGTTGTCGTCGGGTCCCGGGTCGGGTCCCGGACGGAAACAGAGACGGACACGGGGAGCTTTCTAAATCCCAGTTTTATTGGTCGTTGGACTTCAGGTGAACCAATGGCACGAGAGAGATTAATAAACCCACAATATCCAAAAAATTATACAAAACAATACAAAAGGTTCCAGTTATACAAAGCAAAGATGTGGACTTTTCTTTTAGATTTTATTTTCCTACTGCCCAAAAACTCAGTAAGGCACAGTCATTACCACATGTTTATCCTCACATCTGTTTGTCTGAGCCCTCGTTTCCTTGGAGACTCGAGCTTCTCCGAGGACAACTGCTCCTTTCATTCGCTTCAGATTCTCAACCCTTCGTGGAAAAGAAAACCTGTACGTGGCTACAATCATGCTTCGTGTCACGGGACTGGAGCGGTGACGGGTGGAGGAGCCCAGTAGTTCAGGACCAAGCGCCAGCGTGCGCGTCGCTGTCATGAGCGTGGACTGATTGAAGTGAACACACTTTGCTGCTCAGTGGGTGAACGTGAACGCGTTACGCTCTGTGGAGGAGGGAGGATGAGCAGCAGCGATGGGACGGAGCCAACGACTCCTGCAGCCCATTCTGTGCAACATGCCAGTTAGTAGCACCAGGTTCCAGTTACATCAGCATCAAAGCTTGGTTCTAGATGAAGGCTGTGGTTTGTTTTGGTTGAGGGATGTGAAAAGCAGCTTTCTGAAGCGCTCGGCCTCCAGTCGCCGTGTCCGTCTAACCTCTACCCATGATAATGTCTGTGCCTTGGACGTAGAGAATAAAAATATGCTAAGTTTCTTTCCAGTTAGACGCGAGTGCAGTGAACATACGCACCGTTTTTATTTTTACTCTATTTTGTTCTTAGGAACAATAGGTTCAGCGTGTGGAGGGGATGAGCACGAGTGGTTTGACTTCCTGCGTCCTGTTTGCTCCAGGAAGTCGGACATCCCGCCAAGCGGAGAACACGGCTAGAACAGCACAGGACACCGCTTTACGTTTCAATACTTTACAGGTGGGACGAGGGGGGTGCGGGGGTCACGTCATCTGTGGGGAACCGCGAGGCCTGATCCTGAAAACCCACGCACTCGACCCGGGCTGAGGAACCCGCTTCCACACGAGGAGGGGCTCTGCTCAAACACAAGGCGAGGACAGAGCGACTGACAGGTTGAGCAGCAAACCGGCCCTGGAGCAGGGAGAAAGTGCACGGCTCCACGGTAACTATGGCAACAGATAAAGGTCGACACTGCAGAACAGAGCTGGGAAAGGAGGTAGGAAGAATAAAAGGAAGGAAAGGGAGGCAGGAGAGGGAGAGAGGCTCTCCTTCCTTCTTCTTCTGCCCTTCCTGTTCTCTGTGCAGTTCATCAACATATAAAGTCAGGACATGATATGAGGGAGGGAGGGGGGGAGGGGGAGGGGGGCGGCGGGTGCGTGGGCGGCCTCGTTCACCCCTCAGTACTCCCACAGCGTGGCCGCCTCCAGGTCGTCGGCGTTGGCCTTCAGGACGCCGGCGTGGTCGCCGCGCAGGTACTTGCCGTCGGCGGCGTGGCGCACGGCCAGCTTGTTGTAGTCACAGAACTCGAAGAGGAAGTCGACGGGCGCGTCGCTGCTGCTCACCACCGACTGCTCGTTGCCCACCATCCAGTACTTACCCGTGGAGTCTGCAGGAGGAGAGAGGAGCAGCTGTGAGCTGTGGAACCGTCAGACGGAGAATCCTGAATGCTGTGACGTCCCACCGCCCACTGACGCCCCCCACCGACCGCCCGCCAACCTAATCCACCCCCCCAACTGTTCACCGGACCCCCCACCCCCCAGCGACCGCCCACCCACCCACCTTGCAGGCTGTAGGCTCCGTCCCTGAACTCCAGGGTGAAGTAGTCGTAGGACGAGCGGTTGGAGTCCAGGGTCCCCGTCACCTTCCTGCAGCCGATGAAGCCGTGCTCCCCGCGCAGCACGATGATGGGCCGGTTGATCAGCTTCATGATGAACTCCTCCGACTCGCCTGCAGAGGCAGGAGGGCGCGGCTTATTCAGTGACATATTCAGACGTGAGTCTGCAGCAGAGGCGCTCATTTCAGAACGCGTGAGTCAGATCTGTTGACAGGAACTGCAGCTCAAAGCAGAAGAGTCCGCTTTGAGCTGCTGGTGCCGTTATCAGGGAGCATCAGAGCAAGTGCTGATCTGACAGGGGCTTAATAAGAGCTATGGTGGGATTTTGCCCACTCAGCAGTTTTTAACATGTTTCCAATCAGCATAATTAGGTTTATGAAGAATGAGCTGAACAAACAGAACTAATGCAGTGGAGCCGAGTCTCCAGCGACCGGCTGCTGACAGGAACCTGCTGGTTTCATTCACTGAGGAACCACTGACCGGCAGCGTCGATGGTGGCTGCTAGCTGGCCGTTCTTCTTGGCGGCCACGTATTTCCCATTAGCGGCTCGGAGAGTCAGCCTCTTCCCACGCCACTCAATGTCGAAGTAGCAGTTCGCCGACCTGTGGATGGAGGGAGAGTCAGTTCACACGTCCGTCACACACGCAGCAGCAGCATCAACAGCTGGAACAGCTGTGGCTCAGACTCCCAGCAGCTGCTTTGGCTGTGGGTCGGTTCTGAGCAGGATCCGCTCCCGGTCTTTACTCAAGGCCAATCAAGGAGCTCGATGAACCGTCCACTACAGAGGAGCTGAAACCTTCATGGATTAAAACCCGTCTTTGCTTCGGTTATGTGTCTTAGAGAAGCTCAAACACTAAGATGGCGTCTCTTCAGCCACGAGACTGAGCAAGGAAGCATTTCTGAGGTTTGGTCTGCGAGGAGCGGACGGGTCCAATCACAGGAATGCGACACAGGAATGTGATGCAGTTCCTGCAGAGCAGTCTGCCGCGTCGCAGACACGTCCGCTCACTCTTATCTTGACTGATGAGAAAAGTCTAGCGTTAGCGTTAGCGTTAGTGTTAGTGTTAGCGTTAGCGTTAGCGCAGAACATGAGTCTCAAACCGGCTCAGACAAGTGTTGGGTTCTTAAAGGACTGACGTTAGAACGTTAATCACAAAATAATGACTGAGCGAAACCAGGGCACTAGAAATCACAGCTGCTACCACATCCAGAGGGTCAAAGGTTAAAGGTCAACAGCCAGAGCTCAAGCTAAACAACCATTACACATTAAAGGAGAATTCACTCCCTACAGTTTAAAGCTTCGCACAAAGGCAGTAAATCAGCAACGGCACCAGTCCGTCACTCTTTACCCCCCACTCATAAAAAGTGTCACAGCTCCCGTTACCACAAAGTTCTACAGGCTCGGCCCGGTCTCAGGTTCCCTCTGATCAACCCGCAGCGGAGCAGGTGAGGTGCTTACTTTGTGGAGGCGGTGCACTGCAGGCCTCCGTTAGCCGTCAGGGTCCAGTACTTCCCAGCCGCGGTCCGAAACGCACACTTCCTGTTCTCACGGCAAATCTCCACCTGGAAAACCTCCTGATCGCCTTCTTCGTCCTGATTGGCCGACAGGTCCATGCCTGAGAGGGAATGAGACGGGGGAGAGTTAAAGAGGTGGTCACCACATCTGAACGTAAAACTAACTCTAAACGGCCTTTGAAGCTTAAAAGGACCCGACAAATGTCCTCCCATCACCTCCCACTCGCTCTGATCAGGACCAGACAAAATAAATGTGCAACACAAGACCCTCGGATTAGTGAGGATTTCACACAGCTGCACACTCGCACCCCCCACCACACGTCCGTCAGAGTCCAGGCCTCAAGGACCCGCCGCCACGGTGGACGATCACAAGGCAAGTGAAGGAAAAGAGCTGGGATCAAAACGGGCGACAGAGAGGTGGAATCTGCAGAACATGCAGCTAAAGTCTGGAAGGCTGAAGTGGGGCGTTCAGGGAAATCAGGGAAATGTCCAGTGTTTGCTTTTAAAGTCTGCAGCAAATGTGCAAACATCATTTACGTGTCATTAGAAGCGCTCAAACACAACAAAGAGTCAACTGTAGGATGAACTCATGCAGTAACACAACCCCCCCATATACACAAACACACTTAATGCACCACAAAGCTGCTATTGTACATGATGAGGTCATGATGCCTATAGGCTCAGACTCAGGCCTATAGATGAAGAGATGTGTTTGTGACATCGGAGTTCAGTTCAGTCTCGTCTCTCAGATCAGTTTTATACACACACACACACACACACACACACACACACACACACACACACACACACACAGACGTGAACAGCATCGATCACTGCAGCGTCCTGCTGCTGAAGCTGCTGTTTCAGGATCACACGAAGCTTTGTGTTCTGGTCGAGTCCAGCTTCCAGAGTCGCCCGGGCCTCTGCAGAAGTATGTGGGGACAAACATGCGACTGAGGAGGAGAATACGCGGCTGTAATGGGAAGCACATGGTGAAGGCGGAGCAGCTTCAGCTGCAGCAGAACCGGGTTTGATGGAGGCTGTGACTCTGCAGCAGAACCGGGTTTGATGGAGGCTGTGACTCTGCAGGATCGGTCGCTGCAGCAGGACAGAACCAGGAACTCAGACCGGAGGAACCGGCTGCTTTGAGCAGATGTGGAGCTAGAAAGGTTGCGGTGCGTTCAAAGTCATATGATAATGTGACTGATTTCCATCCATGCGGTGACTTGAAAGCTGGAAATAGAAACCCACGGAGCAGAACCGTGTTTGTTGTCACGGTGAAGTCAGCGCTTCAGGGTTAAATGCAGAAGTCCTCTATGAATACCTCCGGCTGTTTGGATTTCACTACATGAAAATGAAGCCGGCCACTGACAAAATGCAAATTGTGCGTTCAGTGCAGTGAACCGTGACCTTCAGCTGATGGGACCGCATGAAGGGTCGGTGACCCAGAGGTTCTGCTGGACCTGAGGTTCTGGGGTCAGGAGGCAGCGATCTGCTCGTCTCACACATCAGCCGCCGAGAAGAGCTACGGAGCCCACACCGATCAGAACCTGTGGAGCTTCACCCGCGACCCAGTTGGGCTGCATCTGTTTCCTGTGACACCAACACATTCACACCCACAGGCTTCAGTTCCTTTAAGTCGACTCAAGCAGCAGCAGAAGCCTCCGACCACATGCTGCTTGTGAAAACAACCTCCCTTCTCCGTCCACGTTCAGCCCGACGGCGCCGGGCTCAGATGATGCGGAGCAGCACAATGGCACCAAGTGTGTGTTTGTGTGCGTCTCCCATTGTGAGGCGGCGAGCAGCTGGGGCTCAAACAGGGAGCCACACCATCAGCCTTTGTTCTGATCCAAACACACGATGACTGGGCCCGTCTGCGCGCTGGACTCACAACACAACAAAGGAAGCGGGTCACAGCGTCTGTGCCCGAGGACTGTCCCAGATCTGAGCAGTTAAAGGCCACTAACATGGAGACGCACCCGGAGCCGAGCCAAACGTTGGAGCCCGGCCCAGAATAAAGCAGAGGCTCCGGTCTCCGTCTCAAAGGACGCACAAACCAATCGCTTCCTCCCCTTTGACTCGTGGATGAGGGCTGTGCAGGGATTAGCGCAGCAGCAGGGTCACGGTCGCGTGTGCCGTTTCCTGCCAGCGGGGGTGAAGGCTGCAGCGGGCCCAGAACCAGAACCACGGCCAACACCACTCGGAGCGGCGTTCTGGTCTCTCTTCAGCACAGGCTGCATGTGACGTGATGATGGATGCTCAGCGCCGACTGGCGCCGGCGCCTCCTGGGTCATTGACTGTGAGCACAGACTCGCTGTGGAGCCGGACCAGTGAAAAGCAAACGGGTTCCATCAATGTCCAGTGAGGAGGAGGGGAACCAGTGGCAGAACTGGGGATCGGTCGCATTAGACAGACAGCCTGAATGGACTCAACACGTCATTAGCAGCTAAGAGCCACCGCTCCAGCGCACGAAGCGCCAGAGTCCATTTAGAGTCCGGGCTCTTGGGAGCCGGGCTTCACAACGAGACCGGGGTCCAGAGGAAATGAGCTGCCGACGCACCTCTGGGGAACATCTGGCTGAGACACGCGTCAGTCACGACGGTGCATCCAGAACTACAACAGGCAACCGATCGGCCTCAGACGGACCAGAACCACGTGGTTCCGGGTTCGGGCCGCTTCTGCCAACGTTTGCAGCTGTTCTTCGGAGTCAGACCTCGTCCGGCGCCGGCAGCTGCTGAGCTGACCCACTTACAGCGCCCACCACCAGAACCGCTGGCTGCCAGCGGACGAGCAGCCGGGCGGTGCCGGGCCGCGGCAGAGCAAGCGTGGGCTCAAAAACATCTGGAGCTCAGCAGCTAATCCACACCACAATGAGGGGTCCTCCCCCAGAGAGTCACATCCTGTGTCTTACAGGTCTGAACCCTGGAGCCCTCGGGCAAGGCACTGGACACTGGTTAGTGATCACTGGCCAGGGTCCAGTTAGAAATGGTGGATCCTCTGAATCTGATCAAATCTCAGCTCAGCGATTACTAAAGTGTAATTCCTGCCTCCATCGCTGAGACTCGGTTGATTTGTACAGATCAACGCCGGGACTCTTTCCACACGGAGCCTTTGGGCTCAGCATCCGCCGGCCTCCATTTTGTGCCGGAGTCCGAGCTCTGCACTCAGATGGAGCGAACGTGAGGAAACGTCGCAGTGAAGTAAACAAAGCCGCGCTCAGGGTGCGACGTGGAAAATCAGAGGACCGGCAGAACCGCAGCTCCTCCTCAGCACAAATAGAGCTTCGACAGCGTCAATTACAGCCGCCGCTGCCTCGGCTCCGTCCAAAACACATTGACCAACGATCAGGAATCCTCATGGTTGCAGTCTGTGATCGTTTAGATTTTACAGCTCGAACAAACTCTAATCAAACATCTGTTTGAGGCTCATCAGCCTGAGGGACGCCACCGCTGAAAGCCTGGAGCCGTGGGGGAGGGGAGGGGGAGGAGGGGGAGGGACGGGAGGACGGGAGCCGTGACAGAGATGTGGGAAGGAACAAAAGGCACCAGGGAGGAGGTGAAAGGAGGAGAGGAGGAGAGGGGGGAGGAGGCGAGAAGCACACGCGCTGATCTAATCTGGAGCCAAACGCGTTTAGCATTTTAACGGAGGCCGTTTCCTGTGAGCTGGAGATGCGTATTCTGCTTCAGCCTCTGAGCTCAGCGCTGTTTAGCATGTGAAAGCTGCCACGCGTGCACACGACCAGCGCCAACGACGCCTTGTCAGAGGCCTGTGGACCTCAACGTGTGCTACTGAGTCATCTTCACATGTGGTGTGTGTGTATGTCTGTGTGTGTGTATGTCTGTGTGTGTGTGTGCGTGTGTGTGTATGTCTGTGTCTGTGTGTGTCTGTGTGTGTGTGTATGTCTGTGTGTGTGTGTGTGTGTGTGTCTGTGTGTGTGTCTGTGTGTGTGTCTGTGTGTGTGTGTGTGTGTGTGTGTGTGTGTATCTGTGTGTGTGTCTGTGTGTGTGTCTGTGTGTGTGTGTGTGTATCTGTGTGTGTGTGTGTATGTCTGTGTGTGTGTGTGTGTATCTGTGTGTGTGTGTATGTCTGTGTGTGTGTGTGTGTATCTGTGTGTGTGTGTGTGTGTCTGTGTGTGTCTGTGTGTGTCTGTGTGTGTCTGTGTGTGTGTGTATGTCTGTGTGTGTGTGTGTGTGTGTGTGTATCTGTGTGTGTGTGTGTGTGTGTGTGTGTGTGTCTGTGTGTGTGTGTGTGTGTGTGTGTGTGTGTGTGTGTATCTGTGTGTGTATCTGTGTGTGTGTCTGTGTGTGTGTGTGTGTGTGTGTGTGTGTGTGTGTGTGTGTGTGTGTGTGTGTGTGTGTGTGTGTGCGAGCTGCAGGGGGGTGCATTGTGACATTCCATCACTTTAACCCTTCCATCACCAGCTCTGGGATGAAACACGCCATCACTCGCGCGCACATCTGCTCTCACACGTCACCCACGCCCACGGGCTGGACCCCCACCCGCCCCCGCACCCACCTTGCCGGGTGGAGACGTTCCTCTCGTTGGCAGCGGTCAGCACCACCTGCGGGTGGCTCTGCTCCAGCACGAACAGCTCGTCCTTGCCGACGCGCGCGCTCTTGCCGGACTTCATGGTACCGGTGGGCCCGGACGGGGCCAGGTACCTGCCGCTACAGTCCCTGAACGCCACCTTGCCGGAGCGGAACTCCAGCGTGTAGCCCGTGCTCCGGTCCGTGGTGGCGACCAGCGCGCCGTCGTTCTTCAGGAAGCGGTTGTCGGAGGTCTGCAGGTGGTACCGCTGCTCGCGGAACACGAGCGTGATCATGGAGTCCACCCCCCACGGGACGTCCCGGTCGATGGCGATCTCGTCCACCTTGTCGCTCAGGTGCGCGTACCGCTTGCGCGTCACGCTGAAGATGTTCACCTGCGGGTGCATGGCGATGTGCACGCTCCATTTCTCCGCCACGGACACGGTCTGAGCGAAGCAGATGATCCGGTCCTCGGTGCCGCCCAGGTAGCGCCCGTGCGGTTCGGACTGCAGGGACCAGCGGCCGTCGTCATGGGCGGTGATGATGAAGCGGCACTCCGGGCCCGGGGTCTCGGCGTCCCCGGTGACGTTCCCGTCCTTATCGGCAGCGATGTACCGGCCCAGATGTGACTTGAGTACGAACACGTTCCCGGTGGAGTCGTCGCCGCTCTGCTCCAGGGTCCAGATCTGCTTCTTCTTCATGCTGGTGGCGGATGCGTTGATCTTGAAGCCGAACGTCTCCGCCGTGAGGTATTTGTTCCCGCAGTTGATCAGACCGAACTGGATCTGCAGCATGTCGCTGGTTCCGTTCGTCGCGCCGTTAGTTGTCATGGTGGGTCCGGACCGGTTCCGTGTGAGTGGGATGAGGGGGCGGTTCTGCCAGTGACTGAGCTCGCGGCTAAAAGGTGGGATGCTCCGCTGCGTCGCGTGCTTCTCTTTGTTTGGGGAGCGTGCGTCGGTGGCCGAGTGGGAGACTGTGTGCGCGCGCCGCCGGTCCTCGGTGTTCTGTCTGTCTCAGCAGCGCGAGCCCGCCGCCACAGCTGCAGCCTATATAATCATCAGTGACGTAGCGCTGCAGGCCACGCCCCCACCCGGAGACGGACACATACATGAGTTGAGGTTTAGTTTCGCGCCTCTGCTGATGAAACTAATGAAACTCAGCACTATCACTTATTAATTAAGCATGAATAAACCAGCTGCAGCCTTAGTGATATTTACAAACCAGTAAGTCAATAATTAGCCTAAAATATAATATAATAAACTACAGGAAGTTCACTTATTGTAACAAGCAACCTATAAGTGCATCATGGTGAGATAATAAACCTTTTGACCCAGAGGCCTGATGGACGTGGAAGAGTTATTACAGAGTCTAAAGGTCTTAATTCTCTTTAATACAGGAACTTACAGTTGTTTGAGCAGATGAACTGAACCCAACCAGCCTGTGGTTGTTTTGATCCACTTCCTCCATGTTCCTTCTTTTGCAGATACAATCAAATGAAACACACGAAGGCCTGATTTGAACCACATGATAACGTTTTATCGCCCTCATCTCGGTTCCTGCTGCAGACCCTGATCTGATCAGTCCCACTATTCAAATCATGAGGACAGAGTGCGATGCGTGCGCACACAAAGCTCCATTCATGGCCCGAGAACTCACATCAGAGGGCAGGAAAGGCCCGGCTCCACAAACAAAGAGGCCAAACACCACGCTGGCATCTTCTCAGCCAGCGTGTGCACGCGCCGTGCACACACACGTGCACGTGTACGAGCTCACATCAGCAGCAGCTGTGCACGGATGCGCCTCTTTTGAATGCACACAAGCAAAGGTCGGAGCGTGTGGCTTGTGTTTCATCTTTGTCCGCGTGAAGCGGTGAGTGCTCAGCTGTGTGTGTTCACAGGCAAAATAAGTCCTCTGCACACACACACACACACACACACACACACACACACAACCTCTGTCTCCATGCAAAGTAAACAGACCAGCGACACCGGATCGGCCTCTTTGTCGCATTGTCTGCTTTATCTACAAGACAGTAAAAGATTGTAAAGATATTATGTTCCGCTTCATTAATGTGCTGTTACACATACAATGACATAAATTCACATAAAGTAGTTTATGGTTTCTCATAAAACAAATCACTGTGATACAACAGTGACTTGTCTGTTTGTTTAATGTAAGTATATAACCTCCTTCATTTACTTTGGGCACTTTGTGTGTGTTTTGATGCGTCTTCACACTCTGGTGATGATGCGTTTGCTTCTTCCTCCACATCATTAGATATTTTTAATAAATAAATCATATGATTGTTATAATACCATCAAGCCTTACTCTTCCTCAGTCTATCAGTGAATCAGGGAACGAAACCCGACACTGAGGAGTAATTGAATCAGTGCTGCTCTTTCTCCAACCACCGACAGAACATCTTCAAAGAATCAAATCAGCTGCAAAATCACATTCTAATAACAATGCGTCTGTATGTTTGAGTGCTTTGTTAAGTAACAAGCACGAGTTGTCGAGGTTTTATTGCAGCGCAGACGCAGGCACGTGGTTTAACTACATGCTGAGCTCCTGAGATCCACATTAAACACTGGGGTTCTGCAGCGACGCTGGGAGAGTCTGTGATTTGGGGCTGATTGATCAGGTCCAGTGCAGCAGCATCAATTCTCCAGCTCCCTAAAGTGCTAATCCCTCAGATCCTCTTGTGTCAACGGCAGCACAAATTAACCAAAAGCACTCAGATGAATAATTGATTCCGGTTTGCTGTGGCCTGATGGACAGTCAATAGATGCTCTCTGTGTGGGCTCATTGGTCTGGAAACGGCTTCGCTATGAAAACCTTCATTATTTTACATTATTATTTTAAATGATAATTTGACTTGGAGGTCGGAGGTCCTGATCTGACTCAGGATCTGTGGACAGAAGGATGCTGAACAGATTGTGAACATCTCCTGAGGCAAACTGTGTAAGTGATATTGACAGGAGGCGAAGGTGGGACCACCTGGACCACGACTTAAAGCACCAACTGTTGGTGCCTCTGGAACATTCATAATTCCACACGGCCTTAAGAAAACACTTTATTGACTGGAAGATGAGCTAAATATGCAACTTCATGTCTCCTGTGACCAGGCCATCGCTGGAAATGAGTCACTCTCTAATTATGGATCTGTTAAAGAGATTTTGTCCCTGCTTCATGAGGCGATTGGTGGGTTTAGGTTGATGATTAGTGACGTTTCCACATCCAGTGTGAACACACACAAAGCACACAAGGCTCTGGAAAGGTCCCACTGCGCTGTCTGAGGAGCCACAAGAGCAGCAGAGGGGGGAGAGAGCTTTGTTCAGAGCAGCCCTGAGGACCGTCGCCATGGAAACCGGCCCTGTGTTTGTTCGCCGATGACGGACGGATGGGCAGTCTGCTGCAGCGACACACACACACTGACACACTGACACACTGCTGCAGACGCTGCACTGCGTCTGGACTCGCACCCTCGACCAATCAGCATCCGTTCACAAAACACACCTCTGCACCAGAGCCAATCAGGACTCCTCTTAATCTCCTGCGCAGGAACATCCACCAATCAGGAAACACTGTCCAGATGTTGTGCCAACCAGAGGCTTTGGGCTTTTGGGTTTTTCTTTTTTTAAACAGAGTTGTTTTATAAGAGGTCTGATTAATGCAGCGGCCACATTTCCTTCCTCTTTGTTCCCAGCTGCATCTGTGGCAAAGATTCTGCTTTTAGTCATGATTCACCAACAGCATTTCAAAAGAAGAACAGACATGAGGAAGAGAAGAAGAATGAGTTGTGTGAGTTAGAGGGAGCCCTGGGTCCTGGGGCTGTGACCTATATTCTGTGTGTGTGTGTGTGTGTGTGTGTGTGTGTGTGTGTGTGTGTGTGTGTGTGTGTGTGTGTGTGTGTGTGTGTGTGTGTGTGTGTGTGTGTGTGTGCAGGAACATCCCCTCACGCTGGCCCAGCTTGAATTGCATGGTTTATGCAGACATGGGTCCACAGCAGTTTCATCTGGATCAGGACGGTCAGACTCAGATCTGTGCCACCTCTCCTGCATTAACCTACTTTCCCCTGTGAACATGGACGCACTAAATAAATGAATGGATGTGCATGGCTGATCAGTGTTTAAGTTGAGCTGTCCTCAATCTGGTCAAAAGCTGCGTCAGCAAATGTCTTAGTTTATGTCCAGAAGTTGTTTTTATGTCATTTAATTGCTCATATCCTCATATTTTGTGTTACTTTATCAAGACAAACCAAAGGGTGTGATCTTATGAGCAGATGTTTATACAGAAGCGACTTTTCCAGTGGGTGTTGAAACAATGCTGCAGCTGACGGGGGGGTAAGTGAGTCTATCGCAATCACTGAGGAATGTGGTGTGTGTGTGTGTGTGTGTGTGTGTGTGTGTCTGTTTGCACACAGCTGCAGCCTCCTCTCCACCAACAAAGGCGCTGGAGCTGGAGCCACACACCGCCCTCCTTGCTCTGGCCTCCGTTCTCAGGTCAAAGGTCAACCTGTGTGTGTGTGTGTGTGTGTGTGTGTGTGTGTGTGTGTGTGTGTGTGTGAGGATTCTATGCCCTGGTGGCAGCTGTTGCATCTGTAGACACTGGTGAAAGGACAGAGCTCAGTCAAGTTTGACTTGGTTCTGCTTTGTGTTGATGATCTCACCCACAGGAGGTCAGGTAACTGTGCAACGGTCACATCATCATTTCATTTTCGATTCCTCCACCACGGACCCAGGATGAAATGAGACACTAAAGGTCACGCGACAAGGAGTGGTTTGAACTGATTGTGAGGCATTGGCACATTACTGCTGACTGGCAGGAAACCTGATCAGGACTCCACTAAAAATACGCCTTCCTGCCGCTGTGTGGGACGACGTCACGTCCTGCGCCCATGGAGCAGCTGTGACTGCGCGTCGGGTCCGTCTGTCCTGACAACATCTGAGTTCCTTTCTTTCTAAACACCTTGTGCAGCTTCATTGATGTCTGGAGCAAACAGCTGCAGTGTTATTTCAGCCTTCAGCATCTGAAGAACTAAATGGAGCTCATTTATTGTTTTATTTATTAATGAGTCCACACGTGGACGGAGGCGCCACCGCTCCCACTTGGATCCTCTGCTCTTCTTTTGTTTATTGCTCTACCCACTAAACCTCTCTGGTGTCCGTCATATAGTCATTATTGCTTTTAGTGCAACGTAGAGCAGCTCACTGTCATTATGGCGACATGTTGGATGATTCTAATATTCCTCTTTGCTCTATTGGAGGATCCAGGAGACTGGCTCTGGTGCTCCACCCACTGGCAGCAGCAGCAAACTGCACCAGTCCAACCTCCACCCCGGGGCAGTCACACCCCCACGTGCTCCTGTCAGTGGGGGGGCAGGTGTGGCTGGACATTGTCACCACTTTCCCGCTGTCTCCCCCTGCTGCTTTTCTCCATCTCCTTCATCTAGATATGCACCCCCCCTCTCCCCCCTCCCTCCTCAGGTTTTTATCTGCCTCTTTCTCTTCAGGGGCAATAAGGAGTTTCAGATGCTAATGATATGCCCTCTTGCAACAAAGGCCCGAGGCGGCCCCTTGCAGAGCCTCTGTGGGACCCGCACCCCACCCACCACTACACACACACAACCGTCCTGCATAAACACCAGCTGTTCTCCTCTGGCCTCTTATTACAGACCCCTGCAAGATCTGGCCACTCTGCTGCATCTGAAGGCAAACCCTGATCACTTTATTATGCTTCATATTTAATCTAAAAATTAAAAACCTACTGTAGTTTTATTCTCACAAAAGGCAGAGATTGTTCATGTCTAGGTTTTATCATTTTGAAGTTGTGACTTTCTTCCGTCTGATTCTACACTATTATTCATCTCGTCTCCTGCTGTGAATAATTGATGATAGGGAACTGATAATGGAAGACAGCATGTGTGTGACAGGCACGGCCCATCTGCTGACACACACATGCTACAACACACACACACACACACACACACACACACACACACACACACACACACACACGGGGGTATCATTAACATCTGGCTCAGATGGCTTGAACACAAGCAGTGGCCAAAACCGGTGGGTTTGGTCCCAGTAGACACACACATAATGGACATTTACTGTATCAAGAGAAGGATTTGTTAAATGTTGTGTAGCTGTGTTTAATTATAACAAGTTTTAAATAATCAAATTAAACTGTGTTGCACGCCTTTTCCTCTTTTCCTACACTGATTCTAGAGAACTCAGCAATTGTACAACATCCACATTATTAAAATTAGCATCTTTCCCAGTAAAGAGAGGAACAGAGGAGGTCATGAGTCATCACGGAGCAGAGCCGCCTGTTTATCACATGCTAACGCTCGTTAGACACAGACACCTCCTTCTTCGCATTCAACCAAAGCCAAAGTCACTTTATTTGAGTAGACTTGTTACAATTTCCCCTCCTGCAGTCTCTCTGTTCACACATAAAGGCTCCGAGGGCGTCTCTCATTCCCTATTCAAGGATTTGGTTCGTTCCAGGTTATCAGCTTACAATCAGATGAGCCAGGAACGGCTCCACATCCTCCGCCCGCCGTTCTCCCTCTCTCCCCGTTCCATGTCTGTAAGGTCACAATGTGCAGCAGGTAGAGGACGTGTGGTAGAGCAGTGTCTGCCTGTAAAAGGGCTCGGCAGCCACTTATCTGAGCAGCGAGGCCTGATCTGCGTCCTGGTGCACACACACTGGACGCGGTGTGTGGAGCGACAGGCAGCAGCTGAATGAGTCGCACCGATTTCACAGTCGCTCACGCTGGACGCCTTCCAGCACAACAGCAGCGAGCACTCATCCACTGTGCACGTAGCGCGAACCTGGGAGTTACACAACGCTCAGCTCCTGACCTACATCTGGGCTTCGACTCGGCCTCAGCGCTGAGGAAACTCCACACAAGCAGCAGTAACACACGTGCATGTGACTCCATCTTGAGCTCCTTCCTTTCCCAACTTCCTCCAGTGAAACACACTTTAAGTCAGTGTTTCCACCGAGACCCGCGAGGGAAGCAGCAGCACAACTAGGCCACAGTCAGTGTCAAAGAGGGAAAGTTTGGTGGAGACGGAGGGAAAAGTGGGCTGGGATTTGAGCTACGCACAGATGGTGCACAGAGCTGCCAGACGCCTGTCCTGGAGACGAGGAGGTGCAGCAGCGAGCGCTGCAGCGAAGGGACGACCTGCGTTCTCATGGACGGCCGTGGCCATTACGTCACCGCCTCCTGTTTGCACTGGCATGAGTGTGTTACAGGCGCGGAGGAGGAGGAGGAGGAGGAGGAGGAGGAGGAGGAGGAGGCGACGTGGCCACGAAGTCGGAGGGCGACGGGAAAATCAGCGTTCATGAATCTTCCCTGTATCTCTCATTCTGCAGCCGATGCAGTGGAGCCGGGTTCAAACACGAGCGCACTTAGAATCTGTTCATTAACTTCTAACTGCAGTGTTTACGACAAACTGGAACCTTGACATTGAACGCAGCCCAAAAACTGTTACGTAAGTGAGAAAAACATGCTGAGGTCGAAGCGGAGTCTGAGATAGAACACATGCTACTGGAATTAGCATCGTAGCAAAACATCCTGAGTCACAGAGTCGGTGCCAAAATAATGTCTGTACTGAATTTCAAAGCACTCAGTTGGAAATGTTTCATTCAAATGGAGGTTCCAGTAAAAAGGATCATTCTGAAGCGTAAACGCTAGATCTGCAGCTGTGCTGTGGAAACTCTGAGGATCTGGACCAGAACTGAAACAGGACACCTTTCTCTTCATCTGCTGTTTGTCATCAGTGGAAAAACATGAGTGATGAGCGGATGAGAGCCGAGTGACTAACACGCCCTGAGAGCAAAGATGGTTGAGCCTCAGTTCTCAGGCCTCGGGCCTCGCGTCGGCCTCACGCAGGGAAGCAGTCAGCTGAGGAGGACGTGCCGCCCAGCGACGGGACGGAGCATCGGCGCCGGCCCACACAGCGAGTGCTGCTCCATTTCTACACACACACAATGCAGCACATGAATCAGCAGCTTTCATTTATGAACTGATGCCACGCACCTTTAAGCACTGGGCTCATCCCCCAGTCACACACTCCAACGCAGCTCCACTGACGCGCAGTGAAATCCGCCCGGAGGTGCTTCCTCCACGGTCACACAGGAAGCTGCTCACACTCTTTCACCACACCGATGTGACATGCAGCTGCCCACTGCCGGCCTTCACACAGTTCAGTCCTCGGGGTGAGGCTGATTTCCTTCAGGCGGCGTCCCATGTGACTGGACTTGCATTCCTCGCATTCCTGTCATGTGACAAACTTAAAGATCTCCTTTTATGGGCGTCAGCGTTACCAGGAAGGCGTGGCCTCACTCATTCACACAAAGGTCAACAAAAACACACACACACACAGACGAAGAACGCACACAACTGCTCCCAACATCCTCCTCACGCACAACAAACGAGACCCAGACGAGAAGCTGGCAGCGCCGTCCGAGCGCAGACTCCAGATCAGCTGCATCGCGTGATGAGGCTCTGGGTCCAGTCTGCTGCTGCCAGTCAGTCAGGAACCTCCCATTCAGGTGAGCTCACTGCGTCACGGCAACGGGCTGACAAAGGATGTGAATACAGTTTCAACCATGCTTGTCCCTTATCTCTCGAACCTGCCTTGAATACTGAAGTCACACATTCCCAAAATTCCTCTTTGTGCCGTTGACGTCCATCTTTCTCTTGTTCCCTGTTGACTTCTAATGGATGACACCTGAGAAGGAATGAAACACGTTAACTCGTGTCTGATTGAAAGGACATTCCCGTCACATCTGTGTCTCGTCGACTTCAGTGTGGTTCATGTAGTCACATCAACTCCACAGTTACTTTGGATGTTAACAGCTAAAGATGCTTTAGAGCCTGATTTGGTCCCTCAGCTCTTCCTGGGTTCTCCGGTCATGTGGGTTCTCCGGCAGGTTCTGGACCTGGATGCTCCTGAAAACTCCCAGAAAGCACCTGGTGTGAATCATTATCAGCTAATGTGGAGTTCACAGGTTCAGCCATTACATCACACCACACTCATAACAGCACCGCGTTCTGCTGCATTGCTTCAAACGGACTTTACCCTCAGTGTGAAGTAAAGCCGTGCTGCACTAAGCTGAAATAAGAGGCTGTGAGGACACTCAGGAGCAGAATGAGCTAACGAGGAGAGGATGCAGCGTCAGGGGAGGGAGGAGAAGATGACAAATGAGATAAGGTGTGACACAAGTGAAGGGATGAACGTCAGAAGAGGCAGCGGACGGAGCAGCGATGGATTCAAGGTGTGGCAGCTTCTTCTCAATTCCCTCGGCTGCACATTGTGCCGCTGCTCTTCACTTCCTCTCACCCCACTTCCTGTTTGCGCTGCTGGCCCATGCCCTTATATGGCAGCTGCCGGCAGCCAATGAGAGCAGCCCAGGCAGCTCATTTAAACGCGAGCGTGAGACAAGAGAAGGGTGGGAACTGCAAACAGCATCGCAGCCCACTGAACAATGCCACCCACTAGAAACCCGACACAAAGCCGGGCTGGGTTTACTCTGCAGCTCTCACTGGTCTCACTGGTTACGAGCCGGAGCAGCCAACTGGGATGTGGCCGTGTGAACAGCAACACACAGGAAATACACGACAATACGATACCATACGACATGATGGAGCAGAGGGGGACGCGCTCCCTGCAATGAGGCAGATCAGGAAGCAGAAGTCTGCAGGGCGTGGAAGCAGCCAACGCGAGAAGACGAGCCCTCCCACCAGACGGAGACAGATGGAGACAGATAAGCCTCCTGTTCAGCTCCACGCGACGCGGGGGGTGAGCGAGCGGCGTGCGTGCGCCCGCCCGCCTGCGTCAGCGGCCCATAGAATTAGACAGAGACGGCTCAGCCTGTCAGCTTCCACCAGCACAGATCAACAGTTCCTACTGTATCGGTTCCCTGCATGAAAACACGGTTCGGACCGTTTCAGTACACACTACAAAATGACTCATTTTAAACACAAATAAAGGCTTAAACAAACTATTACGACATGTTAGTACGAAGAAGAGGATGTTGAGGATGTAGTATGTATCTATGTAGTTTCAACACTCGTGGAACCTGGAACTGGGCCTCTTTGTGCTGACTCAGGGTCAGTTAAGACATGTCTCCATCCTCACATCCTTAAAAGGCACCTCAGCTTTCAGTTTGGGCCAATAAGAGACCAGAACGCCAGGGAAGTACGGAGCGTGGACAGGAAGTAGAGGGTCGGAGGCAGGGGCACGTCGGCCCTCGCCTTCAGACAAGGGCAGAGGCCAAAGAATGCGCTCCATGCTCCAGAAGCTGAAGAGGAAGTGCTTCCTATGAACGTGGTGCTGTGTTCCTATGAGAGGCGTGGGGTTCGAGCCCAGTTGGGCCGTGGATGGGGAGCTAATCCCGTCGCAGGAGGCCAGCTGGCAGGCACCGCTCACACACAGCTGGTCGCTGGGCTCATGCCTGGGAGGCAGCGCCGCCGCCATGGCGACCGCGGATCAATGACGCTGCAGAGGGACACACTGGAGGAGAGGGAGGCGAGGGGAGCGGGGCGAGCGAGGCTTCCCTCTCTGCAGCGCTGACCAGCCACAGATGGCAAACAATCGCAAAGGGCAGGAGACAAAGCGGTGTGGGAGCAGGGAGAAATGAAAGAAATGAAAGAGGAAAGGGAGGCGCACAAAATGTGCTGCTGCTTTGCAAAACTTTGCATCGCTGCCTTCAGGTCTTTGCATGTTCTTTCGCCTTGTGGCGTGACGCTGGACTCTCACGTCCCTCGCTGAGCGGGGCCTCAATCTGTGGTGGCGGCTTCATTCTGACAGACAGACCGTGCAGGACAAAGATCCTCCACGCACCCACGACATCCTCCTCTCGCCTGTGCTTTCAGTCCATCCTCTCCCGTCCCTCTTCTCCACCTTCGGCCTCACCCTCAGCTAATTGCGGCTAATGCTCTTTGTATCGAGCTGCAGCTCGGCTCAAGACAGCAGATGTTTAACTGGGTCCGTGTGGATAATAGTGCTGACGTCCACCCCCTTTAGCTCATCTTTAGCCATTAGCAACAGGCCTTTCGTGACTCGGATCCCATCCCCCGCAAACACACACCCACATTCACGCTAAATGGCCCTGTTTCCAGCCGAAGCTGCCTATAATGTGTGCAAATATCAATTTGTCCTCATGCTAAGCAGCATAGCAGCAAACTGAGAGGAGAGAATTAGTGGCTGAAGGAAACCTGCGGCGTCTTTGTTCATTAGAGGAGCAGGACGTACAGAACCCCGACCCGACCCGACCCGAGCTGCTGAGGCCACTGTTCAGAGGCAGCACATGCTTTCTAGTAACCGTCAGACTCACATCACACCTTAACGCACAGTTGCATCATCGTCACAAACTGGTTTATGATTAGCTGCTGTTATTTCAAGCCGTGACCTTTGATTCACACACGCGTGCATATAAACACGCTGTTGTGGTCAGTGTGTTACTCACTGACTAGTCACATGTTGAAGGTGAAGCCACATATTCACTGTCTGAAAGTCACCAACAACTGGCTCGACCTGAAAGGTGGAAGGCGAGTCAGGAAAAGCAGAACCTCATGCTTCTCTTTGAGCGACTAAAAGCGTTTCCTCTGGATTTAAAAGCCGTTCCACCGGCTGCTCATTACAGACACGATAAAATGTGAGCGTGTGGAGACGGCGGCGCTGAGGTCACCGCGTTGAAGTCTGTTTACGTGAGTCATGTCAGGAGTTGTGACTCTGCAGGTGAACGGCTCACCTGCCTCCTGCTGCCTTGGACCACTTTTCAGGAACAGAAGGTGTTTCCTGCCAGCGAGAACAGGCCCTAAATTACAGTCATTTAGGTTTGTGCCTGTAAATGACAGGTTTGCACAGGCCGACCTTCCCCTTGTTGCTCTTGTTAAAGTGTCACTTAGTTTGACAAGTGTCTATTTAGACACCCAGCACTCGTGGTAATGGTCCTTAAACACAACACCTCAAGGGTCTGTGTATAAACTCCTGTCTGGAAGAATTCATTAGGTGGCTTTTTGTGTATTAAAGGCTTGTGAAGGCCTCAGAGGAGAGAGACTGCATCACTGGCACCTGGGCGTAAACACACACACACACACACTGTTATGATACATGAGAGGAGCAGTATTCCAAGCACTTGGCTCAGAGAAACTCTTACTGGACGGTGTTGACAAGACACTACTGAACCAGAGATCTCCTTCAAGCCAACCGTAAACTGAACGCACACAGTGACGCTTTAAGCTCGGGAAACGGAGGCATGACCGCCTTTTAGAGAATGCAAAGAATGAAATGTGAATTTTCCATTTAAAGTCCTGAGACATTCAGGACCCCAGAGCTTGTGTGGGACTCCAGCTACCTGGAAGCGACTCCCGATGACCCGGCAGAGGCCTCCGAAGGCCCGCGTGGAGGAAGAGGAGGGCGGCCCCATGTGGGACGCTGGTGCTGCTTGTGCCTGAGACCATTCCTGAGGCCACTTTCCATCTGCCCTCGACGGAGCCACACACACGCCTGTGTTCATACTCTGCTTCGTTTTTCACTGACAATAGCAGAAGTGAGAAGAAGAACCTGTATTTGTAGCATGTGTAACTGCTGTGCTGCACCGTTGGCGCACGTTGTTTATAGTAGGTACATTCCGACCTTGACAAGGTGATGAAAACTATGTCACGGATGCGTTACAGAAGAGCAAAAGTATGAAGCAGACTCAACAGCACGAACAACAATGAGACGTACGGAGCAGATAAACAGTCCAAACTAAAAAAGCTGAGGATTTAGACTGAATAAACACACTTCATTGTCTCGTCTTCTCCTCTAAACACTTAAAGCAGGTCAGCGTTAACCAGGAGTGACTGACAATATTTCATTTAATCTCATCCACCATGTAAAAGTGCATCAGTTC
The DNA here is from genome assembly GCF_900634795.4 of Betta splendens. Taxonomy (NCBI): domain Eukaryota; kingdom Metazoa; phylum Chordata; class Actinopteri; order Anabantiformes; family Osphronemidae; genus Betta; species Betta splendens. The sequence continues at coordinate 1,736,160 of NC_040888.2, read as the reverse complement.
AGTCGCTGCTGTTGTGGAACTGGTCCTTTCACGTCACATCTCTACTAGTACAGGTTCATATCAGGAGCTGTGGCTGCGAGAGGAGCAGAAAAACAGGAAATCCGAGAGCAAGATGAAAGCTCGGACGCGTAATGTAAAACCCAGAACGCAGCTCGCAGCTGTGTCTTTTGACGGCAGGGAGTTTCCTGTGACAGCCCCAACGCTGCATCCAAATAGGAGGACAGACGCGGAGATTGTGTGTTCTCAGCCCAACCGGACCGACGACTGAGCGGAGGCCGTGATGCAGAGAAACTACAGCTTTTTCCTTTAATAAAACGAGTCAGACCAGACTGGTGATTATGCATGTATGCAAACATATAGAGACTGAGGCTCCAGCAGCTCTCCCTCATTTCCCTGCATGTTCTTGAGCTCCATTCAGTCGCGTTGCTGTGGCTGTGGCTAATTTACAGTTCTTCTATGAACCACACACAGGAAAAGTCCATTTAACGTCAAGTCCAAAGCATATGAAACCCCAAAAAACACGTGCTGATGCAACTGTGAGAGAGGAAGAGGAAGTGGTGAAGGAGCAGCACATGAGGTTGCTGTGTGTCTCAGAGGTCACGTCATGCCTTTAAATGGCTTTAAAGTCTGTCAAGACAAGAATGCACAAAGGGAATTAAATTATAGGCGAGACGCTAACGGGAACACGCTAAAGACAAGAGGAGGACTGGATCACGACCAGATACTTCAGCCGTAACGCGAGGGCCTCAGGCAGGAAGGTCAAAGGTCACCGCGTTTTAAACACAGAGCCGTGCTGAGGTCCAGGAAGTGGAAATGAGTGTGTGTTTTATTTGATAAAACAGGGACATTTTCTAAAGGGGTGTGGAGTCCTGCAGATGATGCAGCCAGCCCTTGGCTACTTCCACTGACTCACTCACAGTTTATGGTTATATTTTAAAGCAATAGAAGGCTTATTGTCTGTGGGATTGAATTGAGCTCACCCTTGAACAGCTGGATCCAGCAGCAGCAGCAGCAGAACCGGGCCCCGTCCGGCCCACAGCCTCCTGTTCTCTGCTGTGGGACAGAACAGCACACTCACTGCTTATCAGGGAGCAGGAAACCCACAAATACTTCATCAATGAATTATGAATTATCAGCAGATACGTGCCGCTGTGATTCCCACAGCTGGATTTCACATCTGTTTAGTGTGACTGTGTAGGAAAGGCTAAATGGTGCTGGAAAACGTAGGCAGAGCCGCCTTTGGACGGTGAAGTCGGGCCTTTGCAGCCTCACAGGGAGGAGCCCTGAGCTAAGCTGTGCTGCTACAGCGCCTGGGGGCTACGAACAGGTGCGGGGGAGTTACCGTTACAAGTATTAAACTCTATAGATCATTTAACCTGAAAATTAAACAGAGTGCGGATATATTTTGCTCGCTAGGCCTCACAACACCAGCCGCTGCCTTTCATTTTCTCCAATCCTCGGCCGCTACCGCCCCCCTTTATCCCCTCTCACTGAAATCGCTAGCGCCCCGTGCACCGCAGCGCGCACGCGACGTGCCCCAGTGAATGACGCTGGACCAATCAGGACTCGCGATTCCGAAAGTTTACCTTTTATGGCTAGAGCCGGGCAACCGGCGTGGTATAAAAGAGGATCGCCCACAGCTAACGGATTCACTCTGAGCGCCGTCACACGCAGCTTGTGCGGAATATCATTTGCCTGCAACCGGTTCCCTTAAAGCGAAAAACCCCCACCCAAAGGTAAGAATCCAGCAATATTAATGCATTTATAGACGGAGTTAATTTAGTAAACGATCCCGTGTGTATTTTAATGCAACTTGCTGTTGAATTTCATTTTGTTTTAAATCGATTAGAGCCACCACGAGGTTCTTTGTCTGTACAAACAGCCACAATTCATCACTTTTTAAAGCTACACATGAACGTATCTGTTGTGCTGCTGAATTTGAGGGTTTGCGCTAATCATGGCTCAACCCGCAGAACTTGCAGCACAGGTGGCGGTTGTGGCCGGCTTAATGAATAACGGTCCTAACTGCCGCGCCTCTAACTCTGTAATTGTGCAGCATTTGTTTCAATTTCCCACTCCTCGTTCTTTTTCCTCCTCCGTCCGAACGGCGCAGCTTTAAAGAGGCTTTTATTAAGTTGGGATCGTCTGGATTCCTGCTGCTCCCTTTGTGCGCCCGATGCGGCGGGGTGTGACCTACTTTAGCATATTAGCTTAGCCACATCATGGTAAAGCCGCCCTGCAGACGTCGCTACACAAACCATCTTAAGTACAATAATCCTCATCATTAAAACCCTCCTGTTTAAACATGGTAGTGGAGACTTGTAAGAAATTTAATCAGAAGGCTTTTTGTGGGAGGTTTATGGAGGCCTGCGAAACTGCATAATAGCGGTTGATAAAGAATAACGCGCTAGAGTAAGTTGTCTGACTGGTTTTTCCACATGATTTCATCTCTTGCCAAACGGATATGTTGAAAATGAAACCGCAAATGTTAATTTACATGAAAAGGCGTGGCTTTTTGAACTGGGTCGTCAGTCGACGACTTGTGACCATTCATGAGTCAACACATGTTCATTACGCAACTTAACTTTCCCCTCTCTGGTCATAAGCTGCAGACTGCGGCATAAAGACCGGCGCCTGGGGCCAATTACATGTGCAGGCGCTAATCGTGAATGGCGTGGTCAAAGATGACGCAGTGAAATTGAAAGACTGCCGATGCCGCCTTAGGTTGTAAAATTGCCCAACAATGAGGCGGCGCAGGCGGGAAGCTGACTGCCGCGAACATGAATGATGTCGCGCGGCCGCTGCGCTGATAACGTCCCTCGCGTTGCGCGCTGCCGCTCTGGCTCCGCGCCATGGCGCCGGTAGCCGCAAGGCTGCTCAAAACCGAACCATGTCCTTATATGGCAATAACAGAATGCAGCGCAATTTCCTTTTGTCTGCTCGGTCCGAATGTGGGACAGCAGCGCCACCCAGCGGTTCCTCTAGTGAACTGCAGGCTGTGAAGTGAGCTCAAACGTCATGGCGGATGTGAGACTGGCGTTTAAATGTTTTTGTCTAGAAATGGCAATGTTGCAAAAGGGAATTTATGTTGCTAAAAAAAGACAAATACAGAATTAAGAGTCAAAAACGGGCTGTAATCACTAATTAGCATTGTGTACACCGTGAGCTAACGTAGCTGCAGTTTGTTACTGTCACAATGGACGATAACAAGCTCGATTTCTTTCTTTTACTTACAGTAAACCATGGACGAAGATATTGCCGCACTCGTTATTGACAACGGATCCGGTATGTGCAAAGCCGGATTCGCCGGTGACGACGCCCCCCGTGCTGTCTTCCCCTCCATCGTCGGTCGCCCAAGACATCAGGTGAGTTTAATTAGCATTAAGCTAAACTGTTTGCTAATTAGTTTGATTTTGTTAATTGAGCAGTCTGCTTAGTATAAAGAATTAGTTTGTGAAAGTCTGAATATAACTAATTGTCTGCTCTTCAGGGAGTGATGGTGGGCATGGGCCAGAAAGACAGCTACGTTGGTGATGAAGCTCAGAGCAAGAGGGGTATCCTGACCCTGAAGTACCCCATCGAGCACGGTATTGTGACCAACTGGGATGACATGGAGAAGATCTGGCATCACACCTTCTACAACGAGCTGAGAGTCGCCCCTGAGGAGCACCCCGTCCTGCTCACAGAGGCCCCCCTGAACCCTAAAGCCAACAGGGAGAAGATGACCCAGGTACATGCCTTCACTTGCCCACATGCTACCTTAACGTCTGTTACAGCTAAACTATGCGACACACGATCTCCTTATTTTAACTCTACAATTCCATTCATTCTTCCTCCAGGACTTCTCTCTAAGACCTATCATCAACAGGTCTCTTGACTGTGTGCTTTTATCTGCACTTGTGTTAATACTTTGAGTCAGATCAGCACCTCATGACATGCACAAGTGTGAAGGAATGTTAAATATGTGCACTCTTTTTATACTAACTTGATCTGAGCCCCTAGCCTAATGCATGTAGTGTGCAGTGGACGAGTTTGCTCAAGGTTCATCCTTAAAGGTTGTGATCCCTCTCTTTACAGATCATGTTTGAGACCTTCAACACCCCCGCCATGTACGTTGCCATCCAGGCTGTGCTGTCCCTGTATGCCTCTGGTCGTACCACCGGTATTGTCATGGACTCTGGTGATGGTGTGACCCACACAGTGCCCATCTATGAAGGTTATGCCCTGCCCCACGCCATCCTGCGTCTGGACTTGGCTGGCCGTGACCTCACAGACTACCTCATGAAGATCCTGACAGAGCGTGGCTACTCCTTCACTACCACAGCTGAGAGGGAAATCGTGCGTGACATCAAGGAGAAGCTGTGCTACGTTGCCCTGGACTTCGAACAGGAGATGAGCACCGCTGCCTCCTCCTCCTCCCTGGAGAAGAGCTACGAGCTGCCTGACGGACAGGTCATCACCATCGGCAATGAGAGGTTCCGTTGCCCAGAGGCCCTGTTCCAGCCTTCCTTCCTCGGTAGGCGTCCCCACAAACTAATCTGTTTGCCGTAAACTACAGCGCACCGTCCTGATGCTTCTATGTACTGACTATGCATTTGCTCAAAGGTATGGAGTCCTGCGGCATCCACGAGACCACCTACAACAGCATCATGAAATGCGACGTCGACATCCGTAAGGACCTGTACGCCAACACCGTGCTGTCTGGTGGTACCACCATGTACCCCGGCATCGCCGACAGGATGCAGAAGGAGATCACAGCCCTGGCCCCATCCACCATGAAGATCAAGGTGAGCTGACACACCATAGATACACCAGGGGCACGGCGAGTCAACATGCTGATCAAGATCCTTAACATGTCTTATTCTTGCAGATCATTGCACCACCTGAGCGTAAATACTCTGTCTGGATTGGAGGCTCCATCCTGGCCTCTCTGTCCACCTTCCAGCAGATGTGGATCAGCAAGCAGGAGTACGATGAGTCCGGCCCCTCCATCGTCCACCGCAAATGCTTCTAAACGGACTGTTCCTCCTCCCCTCTCCCCAACCAAACACCCAACAACTTCAGCTCTGTGCAAAACAACCACACCACATTCTCATACACTCAGGCGCAGAGCCTAGATGACCAACTCATTGGCATGGCTTCAGTTATTTTTGGCGCTTGACTCAGGATTTTAAAACTGGAACGATGAAGGATACCGTAATGTGTTTGGCTAGGTTTAACAACCGCACCCTGAGATTCTGCAGCTGGGGTCTTAAAAATGTACATTTTGTTTTTCTTTGAGTCATTCCAAATGTTTGTTAACTGCGTTGTTCAGACACATGATTCCAAATGTTAACTGCATTGTTCAGATACGTATTTGCCTCTGTGAAGGCTGCCCAGTGGTTGGCGCATACTTAAACATGGTTGTAGTATCGCTTGTATGTAAATTATGTCTGGGTTTTTGTACTTTCAGCCTTAAAATATCTTGGTCCTGTTCATTTTTTTTTTCTTTTTTTTTTCGTTATG